>NC_134321.1:23557118-23755201 GCF_964195595.1 Calonectris borealis | reverse complement strand
GACAGCACCACACTCAGTTACGTGGTGCAGGTAATGTCACTAACCTTTGTATTTTATGCAGCTGCAAGCAATATTGCAACCTGCGTACTGTTCTGAAGCAATCCTTGAGCTACGGGCCCCTTGCCTTGGCATTCATAATTCCTGGCAGACCCCAACAGCTCCTCCTCCCGTGCACATTGCTTCCCTTCTCTACCTGCTTGAACGCCAAAGCACCTTGAACTCTTTCTAGACTAGCTCCATTTCCTTCCCATCGCAGTCTCAATATGAAAGGTACCTTCTTGGATTGATATTAGTAGCATAGTATTTTGAGGTAATTACATTAGATTGATGCCCTCCTTTTTCAGTTATTGCTTTGGCAATTAAAAAGCATTAACTAACAAAGTCAAAGATCGGTAGGTTTACCGAATGACTGAATATTTACAAGTATATTGTACTTTAAATTATTCCTCAGCTTTGAGGAATAACTATTATAATGTACATTAATGTATTACATTGAGCACTTCCTCCTATTAGATTCTAATGTAATGAGATAATTTTCTTCCTTCAAGAGTAGTATTCATATCAACATAGGAGAGAAAACACATTTATTGCTTTCTTCTGTGGGTTATTTGGAATAACTCCGTAGTCCATTCTTACAATTGGTTATTAA
Source organism: Calonectris borealis (assembly GCF_964195595.1). Taxonomy (NCBI): domain Eukaryota; kingdom Metazoa; phylum Chordata; class Aves; order Procellariiformes; family Procellariidae; genus Calonectris; species Calonectris borealis. Next base: position 23,754,552 of record NC_134321.1, on the reverse strand, counting down.
AGCACGGGTAGTTCAACTCAACTAAGTGGACTGAAATCACACACAAGTTTCAACAACTAAGGAACACAATTAAGTGACGCTCCGCTACATTTAATGAAGCAACAATGGAAAAATAAACCCCCAAAACCCAGATCCCTACAAAACACACGACATTAAAAACTACATTACAATGTGAGACATCAAGGCGTGTATTATTCAGGACAGCTGAATTCACATAGTCAAATGTCATTACATGATAATTATACTCCTTAGGTTTACATTTTGTGGGGGGCCTATTATTTCATGATTTAGAGCACATTGTCTCATTCTCTAAGCTATAAAGCATTACAAATAGGATTTGCAGGGTGGGTGTTTCACTTTTTAAATGAAAACTTTGCTATAAAGCCAGTAAAATGAAGATCTGTACATCTATGCGGGAAGAGTGGAGACAAGTACAGCATAACCGTGATCAGCTGACTCCTATTCGACTACTTATTCAGGTTACGGAACTCTTTAGTAGAAAGACACTCCCTGATAACAAAAAAACACCACCCACCCACCCCCCCCAGTGAAATGCATCTCTAATGTAAGACTGCATGGGAAAATTATTAGTATTTCCTACAGTGGCTAAGGTCATGCCTGATGAGCACTGAAGAACCATGACTAAAAGACCAAGTGCAGGGCTTTCATTCTGCAAGACCCTTGTGTTCACCTAAACATGGCTTCGTAATTGCTGGCAAGAGACTCGTACTAGACCGCTTAATTCTGGCATGTCCTGTCACACAGATGTGCCATAGTCTCATTTTCTAATTAATGAACAGCGAACTTCATTTAACTCTCGTTCTGTGCTTGTGAGTTTGAGTATAGCAGCCAAAATATTCAAACAGGATAAGAAGCTCTTTGAATTTTCCAACCCAATTTTTGCAGACCGAATTGGCACAGATAGTCATGTCACAGTTATCATCTGTCCTGAAACTGAGCTTTCTGAGCCATTTCAGGACAAATTCTGAGGCTGTCCTTTGACACACAAAAAAAGTCCTTGACTAATGCTGTTGTGAACTAAAGTAAATTCAGATTCTGTCAAGGTGTTTTGAAATGCAGGATTTGGCTCAGATCAGATTATCTTCCAACATTTAAACATTTCAGTCTTTTCTTGGATTTCATTGTCTTTCATTTGTTGTGATTTAATCCAGGAACAGGGAATGACTGGGTTCTTTCGAACTGCCCCTTCGGATGGCTTCTTTGCCACATCACTCCCTATTCACTCTGTCACTTGTGAAACCATTAAAAACGCCTTTTGATCTTACTAGCCACAGGCATTTCAATAACAGGCACCTCCTTCTGCTTGTTCTCCATATTGCATCTTACACCCAGACTTAAGCTGGTTTGCAGTTCAGAAGATTCTCAGAGACAGGAGGAATGGATGCATTCCGATTTCACACTGGCAATTTTGAGTTCCAGCAGAGACAAAAGACCTTACAGTTTGTGACAAAACAGAGTAGTCTTTCTTGAATTTCATGGGTTGTATGGGTTGCTACCCTTTTTCAAATTCCTTAAATGTCTTCAAATTTTCCCCACAGCACATCCTTACTGGTTTTGCTGAAGTCTTTAACCAGTAATCAATAACTCTGCCAAATCACAATTAGCATCTGAAATATGTCCAAGGTGCTACTTACAGTCTCCATGGAATTACTCTGTTGGTTTGTCACTTCTGTCTTGTCACATTTAAGACCAAATTAAAATGTGGAGACTAAATGGGTTTGGATACCAAAACACTCTAATCACAGATATATACAATTTTATGAATTGTACTACTTCCCTTTCTCATGGGAGAGGCAATGTGGTTCAGAAAAAGAGTCTGGCCGGTCAGTGTAGTGGTACCAGCAGTCCTGGTGCAGGGTTGTGGGTTACCTCAAGTTCTCCCTGTTCTCTCGGTGCTGGAAAGATCACCCCATACCGTGGTGCAGGATCTTGGGGTCCCCTCAGAGTATCTCAGGTTCTCCCTCCTTTCTGGCTTCCCTCTGAACTTTCTCTCCTGGCATCTCTTCCCCTCAGAGTCTCCCCCAAAATTCTGTAGTTTCCCTACTTTGAGGATCGGGCAGGGAATACCTCTTTGGTGACTGATCCGTTCAAATCATGCTGCTGTATTCTAACCTGCTGTTGTTGTCGTTGAGGTTGACAGTTTGCTTGATCTGGACAGGCTTGCACTTCTTCACGATGAATAGGTGGTTTGGATAGTTTGGCTGTTTATTTCCTTGAGCACACAAACATTAATCAAGGTTCATTCTGTTGTTTGGGACAAGGGGTTGGTCATATTTTGTATACTTCCATTAAAACATCCATGTAAGATGGATAAATTTATTTTGTCAGTGAAGAATACATATATATCTCCTCGAAAATGAGTGATGTATGAAGCCTTACATTTAAGCTTTATGTTTCATGAAACCTACAGAAGCATGAATTTGGTGCTCAGGGACTGAATGCTGATTATTAGAAGAAGTGCTCACACCAGGCAAAGCAAAGAAGTCCCACAGAAAATACATTCATTCTGTCTGCAGAGTCCCATGTGTCAAAATTTTGGTGAATTTAATTGCAAGTCGTGACTGGAGTCAAAATTAATCTGCTGAACCCCTTTTCACATGTATTCACAGTCTGTGCACTGGTGATATCAAACTGTTCAGAGCTCTTCATGTGAGCAGTTGTTAACTGACTCGGATTTGTAAACACTTTAAAAAATTCTTGCAACTTAAGGAAATCTGATTATGATTGGGGAAAATTCCTATCCTTTCTCCTCATACTAGGCAGCCAGAAAACTAGGATGCTTTAAATTCCTTGAATTTAAAGGAGTTTGAGGTGTGCTTTGAAATGAGAAATGTATTTCCTCTTCCTGTCTCAATTTCCATTTACTCTGACTGGCAGAAGTTACTCTAGAAATGTTTTATATTTAACAGAAAAATTAACAGCAAACAGACCAAACACAGAGAATTTCAGAACTCAGAGTCTGTTTTTTCCTTCCCTCCCCAGCTGCTTCTATGCCAGTTAGAAGAAAGGAAGTGGGGCCATCATGTTATGAAGAAAGTCCGAACCACACCAGTCTTGCAGGTGTCTCGCATATGGAAAAGGAGAAGGAACGTATGAGAGGAAATGCAGTTCTCATTCCTCCTTAGGATAAAAGAGATGATTTTTCCCTTCCTATGTGTGACAGCACACAGGCTGGGTGAACCCAGTGACTCTCCCCAAGAAACTGAGGCACCCACCTTCGCGGGGCTGCGGGCTGGACTCTGAGAACAGACCCAGGAACCCGCTCCTTCCACAGCCCCTCTGTGGTCCCGACCACCTGGTTACCCAGAGTTGAATAGACCAGAAAAATCCTCTGGCACTTCAGTTTACATTAGTTTTCCCGAATTACAATCAAGTGAAATATAACGTAGGTTCCAAGCTATTTAGAGCACCTGGAGGGCCTGGCGCCAGGGCCCAGTGAACTCGCGCTGGCGAGGCACGTGCGGGAGCGCAGCGCTCTCCCCAGTCCGACGGCCGAGCCCTTTGCTGAGGCCCAGACCGCAGTCCCCAGAGGAGCTCTCATTCCTCGCATTTTTAAGGGAAGCAGTTCTGACACTTAACAGAGGCAGAACCAACAGTTGGTTGCTTCTCCTCTTCTCTTCTACCAACAGGTGACTTTGAGCTGAATTAAAATGGGGCTTGGAATGAAAAATAGCCACTTTTGCTCTGCAGCCTCTAATTACTCAAAGCCATTAAGAAGCTCTTGTAGAATGGAAAAGCTGCAGTGTTATTTTCATTTCTCTTTTCCCTTGTTGGTAACCTACGCAGCATCTGAGGCGCTCTCTTTGTGCACACTGAGCTGGATCTGTAAAATAAAGTCTGTACAACACACTCCAGCTAACGAAGCTGTTTGAGGTAAATAGCCCCCTGACACCCTTTGAGATTTTCTCTCCTTATTTCTTCTCTTTTTTAATTCCATCTCAGCAACCGCTAGTGCTTTGGCTGAATGCAAGGCCCTTCCTCTTCAGAAGCTGATTGTAGCAAGACTTAGATTGCTACCCCTTTCGAAGAAAAATGCCTCTTGACAGCTCTTTGGAACGAAGGGGGAGTTACGTGCAGGGGTGACACTGGCAGAAAGAGTTGGCTCTCGCCGTTTCTTGAAACTGCATAATGAATGAAATGTTTAACAGAAGAGAGGATGTAGGGCTGGCAACACGTATTAGTTAAAGGGTTTTGAAGCCATCTGTCCACCAGCTTTAGCCACTACTGAATGAAAACTCGTTTTGAAAGCAAAAGGGACAGACACTCTAATCTTCCAGCTCTTCATCCTCCACTGCAAGCCAACCAAAGGCTCTTGCAACGCTCAGGGAAGGAATGTGTTCCTCAGCTACGGGAGGACTGCTTTGCAATCATTTTAAAGGGTGATGCTGACAATACTTATATCAGTTAACATATTTATAAATGCAAAGTACCAATAAGGACTGAAACAACGAGAGTCAGCTGCATAAAAATCAGCTACCCTTTATGGGCACTTCAGGGTGCAAATTAACAGAATTTTAGATAAACCAAAGAGAACTTCAGTCTCTTTTCCAAAAAGAGTTTAGTGCACCAGGCAGAAGTCCTGACTTTTGGCTCCTTTCTTAAATCACTGAACCAAAACTTCCCTGCTATGGCTGGCCCTGCTGATGCTAGTTTTGGAGGTACTGTTCTTAATGATTTATGCTCACCTCTATTTCTGCACAGACTGAAGGATAGAACAGTTCCTGTATTGTGGGGATAATTTGTGGTATTTGCTCTTCACAGGACTTGGACCAAATAAAAAGCTTACTAGTTGGTCTGTGCAAGACTTGAGATTTGCTAAGAGCATACAAATATTTTATTTAAAAGTTTATGAAACTACCAAACTAGAGTACAAATTGCGAACTTAAGAACTCGCTACCATCACGGTTGTGAGCAAACAGTGAGAAACAGAGATCGTTTCACACACAACAGCACATGAAAACGCAGTTATTCTCTGATGAAACTCATCATACTTGGGACTCGCTTCCTACCCAACACTGTACACTGTTGATTCAACACAAGCGCAAAAGAGAATGAAACCATGGTTAACCACTAATCCTGTATTACCAAATGTGGGAAAATGACGTGTTAATTTATGCAACAGGATCTGAAGAGCAATGTAAAAGGAAAGAAAACCATCCAGGCAAATGTCTTGGGTGCGCCCTGGCCTACTGGATCCGTGCACCTGGCAAATCAGCAAACTAAAGCAAACAAATGTGGGAAGTAAGTTCATGTTTCTGAAGAAAAGAAAATAAGACAATTTCCCTCGCCCCCATTCTAAGTTTGCATTATTATACTTTCCCAGGGCTATTCCATGTTAGTTGTTACCATCATTCACAGCCGTTGTTTAGACAGCTTGAGCAGTGGCAACAGAAGTGAAGTAGATATTTATGCAGTTGAAACTATAGCATGCAAGTGCATCTTTGGTCCTAATTTCAGCAGGAAGAGATTATACGGAGAGAGTTAAAACGGATATAATGTTGAGGGAAAAATAAGTCCTTGAAAGTTTTGTCCCAAAATGTTGAAAAGTAGCATTTGAACAATGTATTCTTTTAGTGGTACCTCACCGTTTAGGTTGCATGGTTTGCCATCCGGAGCCCAAATAGCACACACAAAATTACAGCCTGGAGAAAAGACTGTGGAGCTCCAGCCCTGCCAACAGCATATTTTGACATTAGCTTGCAAAGGGCCTATTTGTTAGTTACAACGTGTATGTGTGTGTGGCAGGAAGAAATAAGATGACCATTGGAAATGTTTGCACTCCTCTGTTGGCAAAGCAGTGAGAATCTGAGCGTGAATCAGGTACCTGTGAGACAGCTCTGGGGCTCGGGGCCCGGGAGGCATTACATTGAACCACTAACAGGGACCGACGCGGGTGGTACGCAAGCCAGGGGTAAAGCTGGTAGGAGCCACAAGGGAATCAAAATTGAGACCCTGTGGTGAACGATCAACTTATCTCCCAGGGGCCTGGAAAGCTGCGCTAAGGGACTCTGGCAAACCTGAGTCCAGGCTTGGCTGGAAGAGCACAAACAGAGAGAAGGACTTGTAGACCTTTAGGGACCTGGAGGAGCGGTGTTAGGGAGGAAGGTGCCCAGGGCGCAGCAGACAGGAACAGCTAACAGACACAGCAGCGTGCTATTACCGTTGCTATATTTATTACCATCGATCAAAATATTTATCTGCAAAGCGCAAATTTATTGAAGAGCTTAGTCCTTTGCTGTACTCAGAGTACCTAATAATTACCAGCCTTTTCAAAATAGTACATTGCAGCAAAATAAAGGGAAAAAGACCGAAGGTAAAAGGTACCATCCGCCAATTCCATCAGTGACATACTGTCTGAGTAGGTGTGTGTGTAGTAGACTGTAATTCACCACTGGGGAAAAATGGTCACTCTGACTTGTGCGCTACTTTCTCTCCTGCATTTAATTTAAGCAAGGCTGGACAGATTAAACATAATGAAAGACAGAGAATGTGCTTTGTCCAAATGGAAATGGAGTTTGAATGAATAGCCGTATAAAATAGAACGTGTATTCTTGTTTATGTGAAAAAAGTATCTACGGACTAAAATGACTGAAAAGTATCTATATAGGTCTATTTAAAACTGGAAAGAGAGAGGCAATTTGAAAAATAACTATTTTATCTGCTAGCAAGCTGATAAGGGAAGTGATGTGACTGAATGCTGCTTTTGTTTAAAAGCAACTGAAAAGATAAGAACCAGAATCCTCGCAGAGATGTGTGGCCAGGCTACATTACTAGCTGGACACAACTTAAAAAACCCAACCCGTAACTAAAATGGCAAATTACTTACTTGGCAATACAGAAACATAGCCCCAGCTTGTGCCAGCTCCCGGTCCCAGCTCCGCCGAGGCACCTGAACAAAGGCCTTTCACAGGCAGTGTAATTTAGGCTACCCGAGTTAGGCAGGATGCTCAGGTGTATAGAGGGGCCTCACGGAGCGCCAGACAGAGACAAATTCACATGGGGTAAGCGAAGCACTTTGCTGGCATGTGGACGTGGGTTCCGGAGGCTATTCCCAACACAGAAGACAATCACTGGCAGGTAATAAAGGAGGCATTTATGCGATATGTCAGCGGTTAGTGCAAAGCTTAAAAGAAATGAGATCATGTGGCAAGATAGCATTCTCTGCCTTTCCCCCAGGGGAAGGAGCATTACTGTTATTACTATAAGCCATTGTTACCGCTACTTCTTTGAAATAAAACGTGACACACTATCGTCAGCTGATACTTGTGCGATCGCAGCTATCATAAATTGCGGTTTCCAGAATATTAATCTCCGGTTACGCTATGCAACTACCACACAAGTGTGCAGCACAGAGACAGACAGATACCTAGGAAAAAAACCCTCCAACAAGACCACCTCCCCCCAGACACTACGTTACTCTGAGCTTTCAAAAGTTAAAAATAAAAGAAGAAACCGAAGTAAGAACAGGTTAATACAACAAGTTTCACTTGCCCTTTTGGTGTAGACAGTGTGGCTATAGCAATTCAGCCCAAGAAGCCCAAAAGAGACGAAGATTATCAAGTTCTTCATGCCCCATTTACTAGACTTTATCAGAATAATTTTCCGTTTATTTTCTATATTATATATAGGAAAAATAACTCTAAAATAATCTTTCATTTGAAACACAAATCTAATCGCTTGTTGTAATGGACAGGACAGGTACAATATGGCTCCTGCTAAGATAGGATATCTTGAGCAAAACAGCTTCATTCCAATTTCTTAGTACATGGAGAAAACATAATTTAATGAAATTATGTAAACATTGAAACATCTGAATTTATTTGAAATTTCAAATTAATTTTTATGGTATCCATAAAAAGATCAATTTTTCATTTTTCTTTAGAAAAATCACAGGCATGCTATTCTTTTTTTTTAAACTTTAAATGAAGCGTATGTATCACAACTGTACTTAAAAAAATTAACAGATAATCGAAGAACAGATGAGCACCTTCTGAGATGGAACTGTTGCATATCTATTAAAACACTTGTTAAACCACTAAACACAGGGTTTGAAAAGCTAACCCTGCCAATACACCACATAATAGGTCACTTCAGCTATGGTTTAGTTATGTCCAACTAATGGTAAGAAGGTTTAATCACGCTAAAAAGTATTAAGCAAATTAAACAGAAGAAAACAGTGTGAATGTTTGTATTTATCCCTCTATTGCATCAATCAATTTTTTTGAGACTGTCATTTTTTTGGTGATAACTAAATTACATCATTTATTGAATGGAAAAGTTTTTGCCCATGGATTCCAGGCCATGAATCAATGATGTAATAGTAAGAAGTACTAGATGGAGCTAAATTTCCAAACCGTGGGAAAAGCATGCTTCTTGTTTTCAACCTATGCATACGGAGTTGAAGTAAGCAAGTATATAATAGCATCAGAGCTATATAATAGCATCAGAATAGAGTTCATTAAAAGAAAGTTTCCCACAAGAACCCTTGGCAATTCAGTAAAGAGTTTATGTCTGGTTTCTCAATACTTCTGCAAAGATGTTTCCAAAAACCTCCTTGATTACCATTTAGCTACCTGCCAGGGCTGGTCCCAGTGCAGTATTTGTCACTAATAATATCCAGGATCACCCCAACTACAACAGCTTCATACTTTCATCTGTAAAAGTCAAATATGGAATAAAGGCAATATGCACAGTCACAGTTTCATTTCTGTTCAAAATACTCCCTTGTTTCCCTGAACTTTGCAGTTACCTGAGAGATGAGCAAAGAACATCCTACAGTCCAACAGCTACTGAGTGTATTTCCTTATTCTCCAGGGTGCAGTCTATTGCAGGTGTGGAGAATGTTTCATTTAGTACGAGATCCTACAGCTGACAGACTAGCACAGTGGCCCCAAACTGAACTAAAGCTGAAGGGAAAGTGGAATAAAGCATCTATTTCCATCTGCTTATATGCTGTAAAATATTTCATCCAATAAAACTCTATAGAATAAGCCAACAGGCTTTTACGTATATTATAATGCAACCAACAGCCTCATTCTTCTAAACACACATGGTCATAGTTTCCACTCAGGACAGTTTAAAATCTCAAAGTCAGGTGTACATGCATGGAAGGATTGAATTGAATAGCTAGAGACGTGTTTTTGCCACATTTATGATTAGCACATGAATGTTCTTATCAGCTACCTGCTTAGCTATCTTCAAATTGGCATTGTATTACAGATCTCTCTGTAGAAGGGGCTGGAAAGAGGGTCCTAGAAGAAGACAAGCTGTGCTGCTTGTGCACGTGATGTGTTTCCCAATGAGGAGCAGACAGGTGCAGAGGGCCTTGCTGAAGAAACAGTCAGGTTGTGGATGGAAAGCAACAGTGATGCTGGGTCAAAAAGATGAGTTTTGTTGACCACTTCAGTTTTTACACTACTAACCTGAAACTGAAGCACTGGAGAAAATTATGGTATAAGGAAGCACTTCAAAGCAAAAGGAAGTCAAAGGTAGATTTCTTTATAACGACAGAAAAAAGTGTATACTTCTGCTGTGAAAAGGAGATAGGGAGCAAGGGAAATATAAAATATGAACAGTGCAACAGTGGGCAGGAAGAGACAGAATCAGCTGATGCATTTGGAGATATGGAGAATATGAAATAGATAAGGAAGTTCAGACAGCAAAAAGCCAGGGTTTAACAGATAAGCCAGCACAGTAAGGCTGTAATTTTGGATCCTGGTGGGGAAAATTAACAAGAGCCAGCATGTAGATTGTGAGTGAGGGACGTGATCTGGCTGACTGGGGGGTGGGACTGTTTCAGCAGACAAAGTTTAAGGAGGAAGATAACCTACCTACCTTGGACAGAGGAAAGGAAGCAATCAGCAAAGCAAATTTGCTAACTCTTTCTGGTGGTGTAGCAGTGAGGGAAGGAGATGCTGGTGATAAAGCAGAATTAGTGAGATAGGCTGTGAGAGATGAAAAGACAATGGCATAAAACTCAGAGTGGAGCAATTCCTTAACGCTAAGAGAAGCCTAACCACGAGCCAAGAAATTGTTTATGATGTTCATCTGCTGGGAAGGAAGAAAGTTGAAAATGCAGTAACGGGCACAGTAGTGAGCTCTGCAATCCAAACTAAACTCCTTCTTTCCCTCTTAACCTGTCCTAATTTACAATTCTACTATATTCCTCAGCTCAGTTTATTATGTTCAGGCTGCTTCATTTTGTTCATAGCATCTTTAACACACTAGTAAAAGCATACAAGACCTATGACATGTACATATTCCCTTACGTATAGGGTGCCGCTCGCTACAGTCCTCGCAGAGTTTGTACATAATGCATTAATGACCCAGATGACGTTCATTCCTCTTACTGCCCTGTCCATTAATTTGGGGGTTCTGCCACCATCCTCATGTATGCCATCTCCACTCTGCCCTGCAATGGAGTTCCCACCAATAACTTCAAAAGCTTAATGGACCCCCAGATATGCAGACAGAATGATACTGTAGACTAATGCTTATTTTGAAAAGCAATGCATTCCAGTGCACAGAAAACTCACGCTCATTTTACTGAAAAACCCCGTACTTCCCTCCAGGCAGCTCACAAAGTTAAGAAAGCAAGTGGGATTTTATTTCTAGCTTGTACTTAGCAACCAAATTGCTATGCAAGCTTGAACAGGAGATCCACGTTTTGCCCCCATTTCTACTGGTACATGGGCACCAGGTGGGCAGAGTGGAGCAGCACAAGCATAGCTGTTGGCAGAGCCCATCACCAAGTGATGTACAAACCCAGGAACAATTAGAAACTGCAGACCACAGGTTGTGTATACCGAGGCAGCAGACAACTAAAAATCACTGAGAGCTTCTCCTTGTAAGCAGGGCTATCACAATGTGCTTTTATTGACTTCTTCAAGCAATAACTACTTCAAATCGTGTGTTTCAGATAAGAAGCCTCTTGGACTGGTGGCTGGTCTCAAACAGGCCAACCTCTGCAGTTGAGAGGACTCCCTTAGAGCTGCAGCTTCTGGAGAGAGATGGCCAAAAATTACAAATTTTCTTTCATGTTCCTCTCCAGCCGTGGCCAATGAAGCTAAGATATACCTCATTTTAATCTGCTGGAGGAAAGAACTGTGACGAGAGAGAGCATAAAGACTACGAAAAGAAAGAAAACCTGTAACTAAAACGTAGTTTAGAAGCAAGAGTCAAAGAGCTATACACAGACACGTGTGTAAGAAGTCCAGTGACTGCGAGGCTTTATCAGCATCCAAGAGGATGCTGACTGAATGCAGTTATCTTCCAAAGAAAGATTATTCAGACAATCAGAGCACATCTTAGGCACGTGACAGTGTGCAGACATACATGCCATCCCGATAGCAGGATGATGAAAGAATTGTTTATGGCAGCACTGCAGAGGTGTTTCAAGAACCAGTGTTGCTGCAATCCTCCAAGTTACCTGTCTTTCTGCTTTTGAATTTTATTTTGTTAAAAAAGCAGTGGCCGACACAGTCTTTTCTGACAGGAACTAATGATGGTCGTCTTCCACCCTCAGAAGATGAGTTTCTGGGACATCAATTTGTAATTGCAGAGAGCATAGGACTAAGAGAGTCTTTCAGCCTCCAAACAAAATTTAATTTTGCCTGACCCCAAGCAAGATAATTGCTTCTGGTATTCCAGTGGGAGCTTTAGACCCCATCACTTGTCTTCATGAATATAATGACCTGACCTAGAGACAGGACTAGCAATTTGAAAAATGATGTGTTTATATATATTAGTTGTAACTATGTAGACAGTGGCTGGTTTTTTTCCCTTTGATAATATTAACTCAAAGAAATCTAAAACATAATCCCTAACAAAACACAAATAAAAAGATCATGATCTCTAATTAAATGGAATTTTCTTGTTGATACAACACATACAGATGCTTCTCTTATCTGACCTACCTCAAATCTCAAATATCATTGGACGTGACTTTTGTTATCCTCCTGCTTTTGGCCAAAACCCATAGGCCTTACCTACAAGAAATCAAAGAAAAGCCTTCTAGAACAGCAGCTCTGGCACTGCCTAAAGATCTAGTCCTTCAAAGCTGATTCCCAAAAATTGCTGAGATTTGCCAGAAATTCCCTCCGCATCCCTAGAATCCTGGGAATAAGTCCCAATTGCTGGAATACTGTCTAGTAATGAATTAGAAGAATTTTCTTCTATTTTCCTGCAGTCTAGCTCCAGTGGTCTCTAAATAATTTTTAAAATATAGTGGATTAAAAATTAGCATGAAGACCACTCATTACTTCATAATGAGTCAACAGATTTAAAACTTTCTTTTCAAAGATATAATTCTACTAAATATTAAAACCTGCAGTCTTAAAGAGAGTGGGAAGCCTAATATGGACTCCCACGCAGAAGACTCCTCCTAGTCTCCTACAACAGGGTAACTGACCTTGATTTTCATTACGTTTTCAGCCTGGGACATATAACTCACTTTGTGGTTAATTATCTTGCACTGGAGCCCATGACAGTGGTTTGAGTGTAGAGCTATTGTGGGTATAACCAGATCCATTAGAGTCTCACTGAGTACAGGGGCAGACCTAAGCTTAAGAATTTACCAACTCACTCAGCATAATTACTGTCAGCATGAGGCAGGCAGGTATGGAAGGAGGAAGAGAAGGATCATTTGTTTTCCTTCCCTGGAAAGTGCCTGATTATAAATGGCTGGCAGTGCTAAGGTGAGAACAACCTGAAATTCCTGTATAAGGAGATAGGGTTCTGTATGTTCCCAGTCTTCAATTTCTTCTTCATGTTTGGCACTTAGCAAATACCTGAGCTAACCTGCAAGTAATTAGTGGACAGTTTAAGCAGGTTTTTTTTTGGAAGAGGTGGAAAGTTAAGGATGTGCTGTTTCAGAAAGGTGATCAGCAAATAATAGGGGCAGTGGTAAGAAGATGCAAAGGATACAATGGAAAGAATTGAAAGGTATTTATGAATTGCAACACTGCAGAAAAGTCTTGGCATAGAAGTCGTATCAATTAAAGACAATTCTAATTGCATTTCAAATATATTGAAAAGAGTCTTGCAGTTTAACATATGTATTAGGTAGGGCTGAAGTGCATGCAATTCCCTGAAGAAAAGAGGCAACCTCTGCAGGACGGTAGGTTCCTTTGGCAAACGTGCTTAGCTATCACCTGGGCAAAATTCAAAGGACCCAGGCAGAAGTGGCCCATTTCTAATGCAAAGTTGTGTCGCAATACTGCTGCTTGATAAAACTAATTAGATACGCTCCAGCCAGGGTGCCAGTCAGCCCAAGGGTGGCAGCTTAGAGATCCTGGCCCCTCCACAGGCACCACTTGCTGTAGGAGAGACTCTGTCCTTACGCACGGAGGAGTTTCCACTGAGGTCAGAAATCGTCCCGCCCGTGCCGGGAGCCCGTCGAGGAGCTGTCCACCGTGGAGGCAGCGAGCAGCGGCCGCAGGCTGCCCGCACGCCTTGAGCTGCTGAACGGGAGCTACGGGCTCAGCTCTCTCTCCAGCAATGCCCCGCTGTTTCCTCAAGCCCACGCGATAAACCCCACAGGTTTCTGTTAGAAAAGAAGCTGCTGGGTTTCTCTCTGTACTTCGCAATGAGAACAGGAGCTGTCCTCCAAGGTCTTCAGTACCAGCCCACTGTCTCTTGTGCATCCCTGAAAGTACATGGCTTCTCAAAACAACCAGGATGCTCATGCTGCTGTAAAGTGTTGTGGTTATTAAAGACTATAAAAGTTCAAAATACATATTCCCTTAAAAAAAAAAAAAAATCAGCTTTTCACAGTGAAATATTTGCCAGCCACTGCATAATCTGCAGATTCTCCTTAAAGAAAAGTGACAGAATCTGATAGCTATTTATTTTCAAGCAGATGTGGTCACCAAAACCAGCTTGGGCAGATGCCACCCTTTCTGTTTGACAACAGAACTTCCCAGATTACTTTTGGTTTTTGGTGCTGCCAATTCACCATGGTTTGCAATCTTAGCAACCGGGAGCGGGAGGGAGGAGAGAAAAGACTGCACAAATCTTATCCTTCAGTAATTTTTTCCACAGCAAGTGCTGAGCTGTCGTGGGGACAGTGGACTTTTTGGTCCTTGACCTCCTGTCTACTTGTATGTCTTTGCATTAAGAGGGAGGTACATCTCAACTATATGTGTTTGTCCGCTATAAAGTATCCCCAATGTGTTTCCGTCTGTGAGAAGTTAGTATTAGGTAAGTACAATAATATTTGTGCCAAAGTGGTATTTTAATACCTGTATAAAACGTTTCACACCACGAGCTGAAGATGTGCAGCTCTGAACAAATTTCACTTCATATTTTCCAGCGGGACAGGCGGGTACGTGAGTTCCTGGAGGGGGACTTTCTGCCGCAGCAGCAAGCAGCAGGCTCCTCACATCGTGCGCTGCTTGGCAGTTCAGCTTACAGCTATGGGATAGCAGAGTCAGCCAGCCAAGTAGCTCCAAGCTTCTGTGATCCCACCGAGCCACAGTTCGCTGTCTCCTGGGAGATCGAATTCCTTATTTCCTGGTACCTACGTTTTACTCTGTAGCCTCAAGAAGGATTCGTTCAACGCTGTTCTGCAAATACTTTGAATATTCAGTTTGCAATAGCTTTATCGAAGTCTGTGATAAAGCTTTTCAACATTTAAGCACTTGTCCTGTTATACTTGGAATTTACTTGAAGTATAAAAAAAAATTAGTACAAACATGACCTGTGCCTATATAAATATTTGCCCATATTTGGTAAATGTTTGTATATATAATTTCTAAAAGCTCCTCTTACTATGGCAATTTCAAGGTTTTAAAAAGAAAAAAAGATCTTTCCTCTCTGCTTTATTCGCACTGTTACAGGAAATCAGTGGTTAAGCAAACTTTTTTAAAAAGGCTTAACAAAGCATGTTTTGCAAGTTCATTTAGTTTTGAATGAACTTGACAAATTTTGAAAGCAAACATCACTGGAGTTTGACCAATTTCGGAGCACCAAGGAAAGCCTTCTTTGCTATTTGAATTTTAAAGATTGGCCAAAGTCTTATGTCAGCTGCCTTGTTCTGCAGCCTGTCTTTGAATCCTCTTAGGAAAGTCAGGGATACCCACAAACAATAGAATTAAAATCTGTCTTTAGGACTGGCAAACCATTCAAAGTTCTGTCTAGCTGCTTAGCATAGACTGTGCTAGGCCTCAAGAAGAGAATAGGCCCCTAAAGAAGCAATAATTTTCAGATTGTTGCGTACAATGCAGTGATAAAGCTCCCTGTCACATTTTTCTTCCCAGTTACTGAAGTTCCCATTCAGATGAATTGTCACAGCTTCTTCAATCCAAACAAGCACCCTTCCGGCCTTGTTTGCATTAAAATGTGATAAAACTAAAGGTGACTTTAGCACAGCTGTGCAGAAAAGTGGATTAGGTCAAAGTGACAGCGTTTGTTAGGCCTCGCCACAAAGGTAGTTCAAGATTTGTCTAGAGCGCTAATGTGGGAGAAGCAGAAGTTTCTTAAACCCAGACATTTGTAATAAGGCCACAAACAAAAAATAGTATTTCTTTCATCCAAACGTAGTTTCCCAATGGCAGTAGGCCAGCCTGTTGACCTGTTGTCACAGAAAAATTTGGAATGGCACCGCAAAACAAAGTGCCTTGTATGTTCTGTCATTCTCGCCAGCCATCGCGCAGCCATCACGCTGCTGTCAGTACCCGAAGCGCCGAAAGGGCGAGGGCCCGCGTCCTGACGGCACGGTGCAGGCCAGGCTCCTGCGGACAGACAGACGCTGGCTCCAGGGCGCTGCGATGAGACCCCAAAATGCGAGATTGTTTTGAACACTATTTTGGAGGGAGAAGTAAGGAAGGCCTGTTCTTCTTATTCACGGTGAAGCAGTCATCACCCGTCTTCAGCAAAGACGGCGTTTTTCACTTCACCATCTTTTAAGCTCCTATTTCTATTTTATTTTTCCTTTAAGGGAAAACCCCACCAAAGCAAAAAGCCATCAGAAATAGCACCCTTTGCATGCCACCTGCTGGCAATTTTTTGTATTTGGCTAAGATGGGGGCAGAGCATAATTTTCTCCGTGACAAGAAACACTTATTATGCCAAAGCTTGGCAGAATAATCAGTGAAAGTCCCATGCCCGAGCACATTGGGTTATCCGAGTAGAAGCAAGAAGAGGCCATCAAAACCCACCTTCGCTCCACAACTCCGCTATTTATTTCTTCAGCTCATTTACAGTTCTTAACCCTCGCAGAGACAGAGACACAGAGATATGCCATTAATCTTCCCGGCACATAAGTAAAAGCTCTGAAGAAATACACAAGACACTATTGTACGGCAACAGGATTTACACCTCAGGTTCTACCTGATGCACTTTTAGTAGTTAAAGCTAATAGAAAGCTTCCATATTTACGGGATTTATTTTCAACCTAGATTTTACAGATGGTTGTCATCATTTCCATACCCTGCACTCGTGTTACTTCCAGGAAATGCGGCCCTTCTGCAGGGGCGGTCTGTGCCACAGGATGCTGCTACATCGCATGGGACCAAGAACAACTACCGGGCTACGAGGGAGCTCCCAGGGACGCTAAGCTGAAGGAAAAATAATAGGAGGCACTTTAAAGACTCTTGGAGGAGTTATAAAAGTAAGAAATTTCTGAAAGAGAAAGCTCTGTGTCAGCTCATTCTTGCTAGCAGAAGAAAGCGCTCATGTGATCTGCTCCAATAAAGGTACTCTAAGCTGTCTTTGATGTAGGTCACTCATGCTACAATCCCAGCGAATGCAAAGCAGAAGCATATTTTTGTTTTTACATGTCTAGCCAAGGTTAATTGTACACACTTCTCCTCAAAGGTTTCCTTCAGCTGGTAAGAGCAAGAGCTAAACAAATCCTATTGAAACAAATGCAACTCTTCATACCAGAGAACGGACCCGGCACCGCTGGTAAGTGAGCTGCAGCCGATCCTCAGGAAAGGGTGCCAAAACACCCAGGATTTTGGTGAGGTACACTGGTTTATTTGAAATGGTCTCCTAGAGTGAAGAAGTTAGGCATCTTTCAAAGACAGCTATTTAATATGAACTTAAACAATCTATTGCACCTGCAAGAAAATGACTGTCTTGGGTATCTGCAGAATTAGATACCTGCAGTGACAGCAAGCCTCACTGCATTGGTAAGAAAGTCCAGGAAACCACTGTCTCAAGGGACGGGCTATCATCAGCGTAGGCTCGTAGCAAAGTGCAGAGGAAACAAAATCCACTCCTGGCTTACGACAGGGCTTCACAACCCCTTGTGGAGAAAGGAGCCTAAAAGATAGGTCTGTCTGGGGTGGGGTTGAAATTTTTGGAAAGGGTTCAGGAATTCCAAAGGATAGAACCTCAAAACAGAGGGCAAAAATCTGACTTTAGAAATTAATATACCCTGGAAGCAAGTGTGTCTGAAGCCTAGCCAGATAAGAAGCCAGCTGACATTTGAACAGCTCTGTAGCTTGGCAGATGCTCTCACAGCTAACTACATAGACGGCGCTGATCTGAAGATGTAAAAACCAACACTTTCTAGTGTAGCACACGGGAGAACCGAGCTCAGCACATGGTCCTGCTAAGTAACAAGACAAAGACAGATGAGACAGATTTTAATGACAAAATTGTCTACAGTATAATATATAAATGTATTTTCCATGGAAATTAACCCCAAGACTACCAGTTACTGGAGGACTGCACAGCTACTGTTGCATTTTTCTCTGAAGAGAGCATTATTTGCTACAGTGAAGATATTTCTTCTACAGAGAATTTTTAAGCTCTCAAACTTCAGAATCCTCCTCCTTAGGTGATATTTTCCCCCACAGAAAATTCAAGACTTATTCCCTTTTCATCACTTCAAATGTATTGCTAAGCTTGAATTTGAGCTCATGTTAAATTATTACTAATTAACTTCAGCTCACTTATGCCTTTGTAAACACTAACTAGGCAATCCACAAGTGCAAACGTGCACAGGTTACCCTAGCTTTAACCCAGGCCAAATATTTGTAGAGCATCTAATTGATATTTCTTTTTCCCCCTTTGACATGGAGCTTGGTGAGGTCTCTGGAGATCCCCCTGTCCATAGGCTGGCACCGCATAGCAAAGCACACAGTCTGCGTTTGGCACTGGAGCTGGAGCTCGTGAGCCTGTAGGTGACTTCTCTACTGAGATGCCTCTGCACCACACCTCTGCTCTGGAGTTAGCAGAAGAGAAGCCTGATGAGGAAGGAGCAGACAGACTGCCAACTAACCTAACTCCAACCTGTGTTCAGCAGCATTAATAGGGTTATGTGTGTTTTCCACACTGATCCTGCAGGACAAAGCATGATGAAACCTTTTCCTGCAGCCCATTTAGCTCTCAATAATGAAGTATATAAAGATATTTTCAATGGAAATTCACTAAGGCAATATTGCTAGGACAATAGTACAATAGTTTAAAAAGGGTTTCAAGCCCCAAATGTTCACTTGTTTTGGAAATTTTAAGGCTGGATTAGAAAGGATCAGCATTATTGTTCTCATTTGTTGCATCTTGTGAAGTTTTCTGCTGAGTCATCATTCCTTCACTATTCAGGCTGCCAGTGTTATAGTTTCACTGTCAGTTTTCCACACGCAAAGAACAAACTGTAGAAGTATTTATTTTGCAATAAAAAGCATTGGACTATCATCTTCTTTACTGGCTTTACACAAATGTACTTGAAGGCTGGCCTATTCCAATTTGTTGAAAGGTAGGGATGTATATCATTGCATTAATTTCTGGGGAAAAAAGTTATCCCCATTATTCTTCTGGTAGAAAGGCCAGCTCCTGAGTTTTTAAACAGCAGATCAAATGAGTGATGTGTTTTCTTAATTGTAAAGTCATTGATAAGACATCCTTAAATTGTGTTTAAGGAAGTTTTAGAAGTTATAAACTGTATGTTCTCATTCATAGATGAGAACCTACGTCTATATTTATATACAGTCTAAAATTGGGTGCCTAAAATTAGGCCAATTCCTAATCACTGAGCATAAAAACCTACATGTGTTGAAGGCATTATGCAGATCTGTTAGTGTATTTATACATGGAATCATGCAGCCGTTCCTTAGATGCAACAGCGAGAATTGCATTCTTTCTGAATAGCACTTCTCAATCCCAAAACATATTCTAAAAGCGTTTGGTATAATGATTTAAGGAGTTCGTATCACATCACGCCCTTAAAAGAGCCTAAAGAGGTTAAACACTGTTCGGCTGGGGACAAGTCTTGCAGCTCGTGGTTCGAGGGAGTTTTGCAGGAGGCAAGCTGAGAAACGTGGAGTAACCGATGGGTGAGAACGCTGCCAAGAGAGGCAGCCTGAGGCCTTGCAGACGTGATGCCTGTTAATTGCCAAGTTCACGAAAGCAGGAGCAGCCTACGTTAAAAAGAGAAAAGGTCCCGTTGAACCCGCTGACACTACCATTGGCCCCTGTGCCGGCTACAGAGGGAACACAGCGCTGCTGTGAATTATGCAAGCTCTGCAATGGCTCTTGAGCAGGCGTCCAGAGTCTGCAGGTGCCTGGACTCCACCAGCGAGCCAGTCCCTCCGCTCCAGCCCTCCTAACCCTCAAGTTTCCTGGCCACTTCTGCGCTAGGGGCACTCTTTAGAAACTTCTCTGTGGACACAAGTGCATTTCACTACAGCATTCATGATGGAGATCCACACATATCTCACGCACACAAAAAGGAAATAGGCCAACAACACCTGCAGAAACCAGATACAGGAAAATCAGTGTAAGTTTACATGTGAAGTGCAGTATTTCTACGGCAGCTCACTCGTCGGCATAGCTGGTACAGTAGATATTTGAAAGTCAAGGAGTCACCTTCACCCCACCGATAGGAAAGAGAGGCATTGTCATCCACCTCCAGCTGTTCTAATGCTTGCTAGAAACTACTGGGAAGGAAAGAAAGGGGAAGGAACAGAAAAAGAGTGAGTCGTACATAGATACCTTTTCAGTATGATAATGAAATCAGGCCTAGAAATTATTACAGTGATTCAATTCTACTGTGGAAATAGCACAGTGTTACCTTGCTA
The DNA here is from genome assembly GCF_964195595.1 of Calonectris borealis. Taxonomy (NCBI): domain Eukaryota; kingdom Metazoa; phylum Chordata; class Aves; order Procellariiformes; family Procellariidae; genus Calonectris; species Calonectris borealis. The sequence goes on along the minus strand of NC_134321.1, from coordinate 23,734,507 downwards.
ATTAGCCTGGTAGGTAGAGGGCCAAAGTGTTAACCCTACACAACCACAAGACAAAAAGATGATTCCTTCTTGAAAAGCTGGTAAGTCTGAACTGACCGGCTTTAATAATTGGCACAAGGATATAGATTCTGCAGTTTAAAAGCCTGATTCTTCAGACTTATACTGGTTAATTGAAATGCAAATTCTGCAAGCCTATAAGCATGGTGAGTCTCACTTAAACTGAGTCCCACTCCTAAGACTGACCTTTAATTTTGTATTGATTAAAAATAATTTCTTTTTATGTCATTGCACACACCCCATACTCTGAATACTGTATGTACTGTAATGACACTCCTAAATATTTTTATCCTTTGGTTCCTTAATAATTATGAACTTTATTATTCTTGTTGGAGGGATTTTCACCTTGTTATAACTGCATTCTCCAAAGCAAGAGAATGAATTTATTGTCTTTGCCGACTCTTGCCTGTTGATGCATGCCCCTAGGTCAGTAGTACATACGAGCTCTAATCATGCCGAGATGACGTTAGTTTAAGTTTTTCCCAACCTGAAGGCAAATGCCTTCTTCATCACCAAAGTGTACTTTCATTTCAAGGCATCCAAAGTTAAACCTCCAGGCTTTGGATTCAAAGTAAATGCATTAAGCACATAAGAAACAATTTGGTGCAACAGTTAGAGGATACACGCTATTTAACCTGTAATCAAGGCTTTTCCTTCTGTTTTCTCCTAGGAAAAGAGAAAGAAAGAAAGAAATGTGATACACTTTCACAGATATGATAAATGAAACCAGTTCAGTTTAGCTTTCTGTTTCAAGAAGTGCATTTTTACATAGTCAAGTGAGGCAACACTTCACTCTAGAATAAACACAGGGATATTTTACATGCAATTTACTTAAACTTTTCCTTAAGTTGGAAGCTAACACTTTAAAATGTCTTTAGTGTTAATGATTTGAGAACCTAACATATCCTATCTACTATGTGTAACTTTCAGTGGTTCTCTTAATGTACCCACTTGCCTCAAACAGAATACATATGAAAAATCAAAGCCCAGAGAGCAATATTTTATAGCTACTTTTCATGTCCTGTGCGCACACTGATATAACTTTGTTTAGATACCAGATATCACAGGGAGAGGATCATTATTAGTTTTAAAGCTTTCAATTCATGCACTGAATGTTTTACATGATCTTTTTCCTTCCTCCTTCTACATCCCCACCAAAAATCTTAGGCTGGAGGACCCGGGATGAGTTGACAATAGACACTGTCCTATAATAAAGTAGGGAAGAATTTGGACAGTGGTCTCAGGGGGCAGAGGACCAGCCACAAAACAAGTCCCTCCTATCTGGTAGGCCCCCCACAGGTTTTCTAGGAAGTCTGAAAAGACAGCTCTGTTCACATTGGTATACAGGTGAACTGTGAAGTAAGGTCACTCCATCTCCCCTCTGTACAACACTTTAGCTCTCTGTAGAGCTCTTCACTGCTATGCTGCTGCCTCACATACTTGCTAAATCAGTATAAACACACTCCAGTGCTGCCCAAGTACATCACTTTGAAGGGCTGGTATTTCAAGAGGAGCCCTGCTGCCTTTTGTCACATTGCAGAAAGCGGAGTAAGAACCAACTGTTGCGTTTCATAAACCTATGAGCTTGAACCACAAACAGCTGCCTGAAAACAAGTGCATGACACGAACACACATTCAGGCACACACCTAAATGCAGACACAGGGCGTTCTGCTTTTGGTTTGGTAGGTGACTTCTCTTCCTCAGTATTCCTTCTGTTCAGCAAGAGTAACTTTCAAGAATGATACTAAGTGATATTCCTATGCCTTCATTTCCATCAATAAAATAAGAATAATTTGTATAATTAAAGTCAATGAAATCTAAACAAGTGCTGAGAAACTTTCCCCAACTCTGAACTTTGAGATTTGTGTCAGAAGAATTGCTGCAATTATAAGCAGACTGAAATATCGTCTTGGATAACAACCTCTCAAATGGCAGCCCCAGATTCTCTCTATCTGCCAATTTCAACAAAAGATATCATAGATCACCAGCTACAGGTGATCTCTATGAAAAGCTTTAAAGCGACATCTTATCATTTCCAACAAACCTCAAGGCATCTGAAACTTCATAGAGTCTCTAAGAAGTCGCTACCACTACTGACCTACCACTCTGATCCAAACACCCTTAAACTGATAACAGAGTCTAACTGGTGCTGAAACCTTGCAAGCTTAACTAGCTGAAACCTTTCTGCATTGTTTCATAATATTCTTTCAGTACAAGTTTGTCTGCTATTTAATTGGAAAAAATAATTAAGCAATAAAACAGGCACATACTAGCCCAAAACAGAGAAAATTGCTTATTTGTCTGGAATCCTGGCAACCAACTTAGACATTATTTGACTAGAACTTTTTTCAAGAACTTCATAAAAGTAGAAACAGGATATCACAATTTTAAATGATCTTTCTATATAATTTACTTTGTTCTAATAACAGACTAAAAAAAAATCCCAACCTGAAAATAAAACCCAAACACCTCATACAATGGCTACCTGGGAGACTACGTGATGGCTTATAGACCATCTCATGAATCAGTTGTGTATTATGATCACTTTTTAGACAAGCAATTAGATCAACATTTTCAGAATTACATTTTAAAATCTCACTTTGTTATAAAGAGGATTTTCTTTTCTTTTTTTTTTTCTCTCCTCCTCCTTTTAATTTCTTTCCAGTGGGCGAAGCATACATTGTTCTAGCCGCAGTCATAGCCGCATCATGAAAAGTGTCAGAACGCTTAACAACAGGAAACTTGAATCAAGACTACAGTTCTGCAAACTGTGAGCTCACGAGAAGCCCTCAGCTATTTGTTGCTAGCCATTCATCAAAACTGACTTGCTGTGCCGTAATTAAGAGAACTTGTACTACTGCCTCCGATGTTCCAGTTTCACCTGGCGTTTTAAAACCAAGTCTACTTCATCATCCATTCAAACCAAGTCATTGGACTGTGAACTGAAGAGGTAGAGGAATCCCTTCCGGACAGGGCAGGAGTACAGCTGGGGTTGGTATTGCCTTGTGCTGCAATGCAAGGATTGCCATAACCCCTCTGTCAGAGCCCTAAGTTGTGTACCTAAAACCAAAGTCATGCAAACACTTGGAGAAAATGTACATCGAAAGTGACTGACCTGAGAAAGTGGCAAATGAGAGGAATTCAGGGAATTTCAGTTCTATTCTTAACTCCCTTCGCTGCCTCCCTCAAGTACTGTTCAAAGACGTTTCAGAGGTCAGTCAGACATCCTTCAAACTTAAACCACAATTTTTCCATACTACAACGCCTCTAAAGTTTAGTGAAAATGTAAATGATGATGGGGAAACCAAATCTTGACGATGAAACCCATGCTAGAAGTCCAATATAGGCATTTTTGTAGTAAACTAAGAAATAATCAAAATCCTAGTGGGATATAGAAAAATTTGAAGCAACCTCTTAACTTGTGCAGTAATGCTGTGAAGAAATCCCATGGGTATAGAGCATCTTTCTCTTCAGCAGTATTCTTCAGTTTAATCTCCATTTAAAATTAAAAAGGCTTTTCTCTGCTCTTACTTTATACTGAGTGTGGTATGATGTTTCCATCACTGATCACAGATTTGCATAAGCTATGTTAATAAGTAGTTAGGTTGATGTTATACTTTTCATTTTAAAATCTATAATTGATCAGAGAGTATCACTATTATGAGCTATATTAATACGTTCTCCCCTCTTTTTACATTGAATTTTACTGCCACATACGTTGTATTTTATAGTGAAGGCAAAGAGCTTGAAAGTAAACTGGGCATATATTGAATTTTCTATATAAGGAGGTCACGCTGTCTTTAGTTCTCAGTGGTACAATGTTTCTATGAGGGATCCAATCTTTGAAGTAGTCCAGAGTTTAGGAAAAGTGCTCTATACAGTTTCCCCTTCCCATGAAGGGTGTGGAAAGGCTCACTGTGGCACGAGTAACAGATGGGCTGATCATTGCTTGTTCAGTCTGCTCTGGCAATTAGGACATTCTTATCGCGTCACTTAAAAACAAACTACAAAAGAACCCCCACAAACACCACTTCTTTTTTTTAATAAGAGATATGATGTTTTTTGTGCTTCTGATTATTTTGGTTGAATTTTTATGTTTCACTACATAATACGTTGACTAGGTACTGAAGAGAGCAAGCAAAGCAACATTTGCGGGGAGGTATAATGGTCTTCATTAAAACTTAATTTTTCAGCTGGTCTAAAGCACTGAAACCCTTCTCCAGGTTTGAAGACATAGAAGCATCAGTCTTTGTATCTAAATACAAGTTGAAAGCAATTGCTGCAAAGGCAAGCAGCTGAAACCTGCACAGTACTGAGCTGGTGAGCTAGAACATGCTGACAATTTCAGCACACGTCCATCATAGGGCATCAGGAGGCCCGTGAGAAGAAGTGATGTTTTGAAGTGCTGCAATTGCCATGAGTGCCGTAAGGCTATCCAGCGAACGTAAGCAAAGACGACTTCAGTATTTCTCCAGACTTTTGAGAACAGTCCATATAAAAACCACTACATAATAATTACTGAAAGACTTAGATAAAGGGAATATTACTTAAGATTGCTTGATTAGAAAATTAATCAGAAATTAAGATAAAATATGCCAGAATTTGTAACTGCTTTCCTGTGTACATGTATTATTAACAATAGAGAAACATACTTTAAAAAAACAACAACCCAAAACAAAACACCAGAATCTTTTTTTGTTTAGTCTGTAGCACAGCTTATATTTATTCAACAAACTATTCTACATTTTAAAAAATTTGATTGCTCAGTGTGTGGCTCTGCTAGAACTCTGTATAAACCCAACAGAGACATGTTAAGTGTATGTTTTCTAAACACAACATTGTCAAGCCTGGCAAATGTTTACACCACAACTTTTCTTCCTCTTCACTTTCAAAAATCTCTGGTTCAAAGCTCAGACATGCTGAAATGTCTCAATTTAAGCTTTTAACATGGGCAGAAATATTTAATTCTTCCCAGACAAGATTGAGGCATTTGTATGGAAATATTCTAGGAAGAACTAATAATAAAATAAATCACTGAATGGCACAAGAATTGCACAGTTATTTCCACCTCAGAGAATTTCTAAGTTTGGTCAAATTTCGACAACTGAAAACACAGTCTTACGATAAAGGCTGAGCTAGCTGCTGAGGATTAGTCCGCTTCACCTCCAGAGAGAATGTTTCATTTAAAGAACTCTCAGTATTTCTTACACAACTAATTTAACTTCACCGTTCCACTATTTGAAAATCAGTAAATGGGCCAGAGAAATCTCTTCCTTTTCTTTTAAAAGGGCAATCATCCCCAAGGCTCAGTTTTTACTCCCTATTTGTGAACAGGAAGGTGAGCCGGTACCCTTCCCTTTTACAGCCTCTTACACTCCCTTCTGCACTAAGGGGAAAACCTTGCTATGAAAAACAGGTACAGGAAGTTACGGGGAATTTATAAAAACATAAAAGCTAGTTGCTGGTTTGTACGAGCACGCATGAAAATATGTCGGGACAGAGCTTGGCCTGCTATTTATTGACACTTTCTGAGTGAGGCATTTTGTCACTCTTTTGACCTAATATAAAGTGACATCTACATTGTTGCTTTTACAGTTTGCTTTCTTATCATTAACGTGACTATTAAACACTTGTAGATTTTACTACAAAGTGATTATTCAGAGCAGAAAATAGATAAAGTTGTTTGCAATAGGGTTTCAAGACTTAGCTTTCAAAACACTGCTGAAACAAAGTCAATCAAATACTAAAACATAATCAAAGTGCACTGAAATGTAATAATTTATTTCTATCTCATACAGTGCTGTAAATACAGTCCATCATTATATACTTCCAAAAACGGGGGTTAGGCTTTCAAAGGACTACGTAGGGGATTTAGCCACAAAGTTTCCATTAACATCAATGACTCACTCAGCACCACTTTGAAAGGTTACCCCGGGCGGTTATCCTTCTCTTATTGCACAGGGGTTTTATACCCCCAGCTCCTCTTAATGTGAGGAAGAATTAAGTTTGTCTCTTTTCTGTTCCCTGATCAGAGAATAGTTTTTTGTAACTTCTGACTGATAATTTTCTAAGTCCCAAACTTAAATGGCTGTTTTGCTTTAGGGAAAGGAGGATCAACAGGCTCAAGGTTTTCCACCCTTAATATCCCTCTTCTTAATGCTAAAGAGTGCAGAACATATATTTTCAATATTGCTGTTGCTAAAAGTTCCATTTAATTAACTATATGCACATACATACACACAAACCAATTCTGTTTTACAATCCTTAGCCAAAGCTGCATGTCAATCTAAAAATTAAATAATGGAAAACAGACATTTAGCTTAGTTTATATAACCTGACAGTGCTCCTATCCTTCCTCTGTTTCACCTAGTGTCATCTTTCAGTGTTCCCCTCTAATTTTATTTGGAACAAAATAAAAAGATTAAGATAAAATAATTCCCAAAAGATAATTGCAAAATGATTTATGTGCAGGTGTTAAATTATTTCTGGCATTGATGTTCCATAGAGTGCAACGTTACAACATTATGGTATTCAACAGAGCATCTACATTTGATAATCCTGCTAATCATCAAAAGACACTGGATCTGAATCCCGAAGGCAATGTTACATTTTGATTAAATTTTATCATCAGTGATTCTGTTTATGGTTCACTAAGGTATGAATTTCTTTCACATTCCATTGGGTTTACCGCTCATTGTGTTTGACTTGGAACGCAGTCAGTTTAAGCTTTCTATAAGCCACCAGTTTTTCAGCTACTGCTTTTGCACTCTTCAGATATACCGAGTAATCCTAAACAGAAACAATTAAACAGTTTTTCGGTGCCTTCTGATAGTGAGCTCTATTACTGTGATGATTAAAAGCCCTAGTCACAGGCAAGACGCCACGCAGACTGCTAGCGGGTCCTCCGAGCCGCACAAGGTTTGTTCGCAGCTGGCTCTTTAAGAGATAGCGCAGTCAGTAAAACGTGTTTCTAAAATTGTATTGCCAAATGGTAGAACAACTTGTATAGCAGCCTGTTAGCATATATTAGTATTGTGTACATTGCTGCGAGTTGTGTAGTAATGCTTGAGAGAGCTTGTTGTAATTAAACTCTGCTCCTTCGGAATCTTAATCCCGAGGCTTTCTGATTTGTAATTCCACCTTCACGGCTGCACAACCAATTTTCTATTCTTCAGCCGCTGCAATACAGCCCTAGGCTGCAGTATCTTTCCACACCAGCCACGCAGCAAGCAGGGTACACATGACAGAAGCTTCACTTTAAAACCGAGCGCCGGGCTGGAAGAGCCACCACTTCTGAAAAGCAGCTCGGTGCCTGTGGTTACTCTTCACACTTATTCCAAATCAAATCACTGCAGTTTCACAAGCTTTTTTCCCCCTCCTTCTCTTTCATGCTGCACTCAGCTTGATATTACACCACCTCCTACCATTGATTTTACTTGCATCCATGCTACCTCTACACACACAGTTGAGAATATACTTGGCAACTATATATATAAAGCAGATTCAAAAGTAGTTCTTCTCCATTTAGCTAAGAGAGGATTTGGGAGGTTAAAGGAAAGAAAGTGTTTTATCGGTAAGCTAGGATGCACAACTAGACACGTGATATTGTTCATATTAACAATTAGCCACTTACAGCAGCAATTCTTGTAAGCAGAACCACATGAAAAAAAAAAAAAAAACAACCAAAACCCTCCTTGCCCTGGAGGGATTCTCCCGTTATTTGTGCTAATAATAATACCACCACAAGAAACCCTACAGACTGTGGAGCTGGCTGCCAGCTGTGGATACCAAACTGCTATCGCAGTATTTAGACTAAAGCTGCATTACCGTCCCATCATGTCTCTGCTTTGGACTACCGTAACTGCGTCCACTCGTCCCTGTCTGCGTTTATGCCATGACAAGTAAGAAGAGTGGGCTCTGGCAATGTAGACCTTGGCACAGGAGCTTATTTTTGATGCATCATGAGGCAGCAATAAAACCTCTGGCTGGGGGAAGGCGAGAGGAAAACAGGAAGATGGTGGTTCTTTATATTATTAAGTTTACGCTTTTCTCACATTTTGAGGAATAATTTTGAGCTGCTTTTTGATACAGGAGCAGTTTTGGTATCAAACAAATAAAGAATAAAAAGAAAGGAAAATGCTTAGAGAACAAAGAAAAATGCCTTTAGCACTACAGGTTAAAAAAATGAAAATATGACTATGAACGTTAACTTTATTTTCAACATTCCTCACATTTTTTTTGGTGATAAATGACTTCACATGTAGTTGCCTTCAGGGTTATATCCACAGCATTGTTTCATGTTATTCTAAATAAAATTTAAGGTGGACACTAGAACAGGCTTTGCTAAAACCTAAGGCTGTAACTGGTACATGCACACACTCTACACTTGATTCACACAGGGAAGAAAAACAGAGTGAGAAGCAATTCATGAAACACTTTTGTTGCAAACAAAGCTGGTATTTTCCTCTTGCCTACAAGTGCATTATTACATGATTTGCCTTTCCTGTATGGTTAAGACAAACTTCAGTAACATATAATGAAAAAGTGAATGGTAAAAGGAATTAAGCTATTACGGGAGGACTAGAATTTGTGAAGTAACCTTGATTCTTTCCTGCACACAAATAAATAATGATTTCTTGTAATGATTGAGTAGCTTCAGTCACAAGAATAAGGCAGAACTGAACAGAGGGAATGGTAAGAGATTCTCATATTTCATCACAACTAATGAAAAATACCAACTTAACGCCTGTACCATTCTACAAGTCAATCAATGGGGGCACACAGCCAAGCAGTGCGGGGGACATGTCATTAGCCTTTGTTTTATGAACTTGTTCAGCTCCACTTAATTGTTTCAGAGGTTCAGTTTAAAATTCACACAAATATTTCTTTATTTATTTTCTTTTTTTGTGTAAACAAAGAGTTTGGCATTGACAAAGCTTCATAGCTGGCACCTGACAACCTGCAGTACACCAGGAGCTAATTATTTCACTTGTAGTTATTTTGTTTATACTTGCATATAGGCGGTGGGAGAGGACCTAAAATTATGTTCATTTTGCAGTAAATGCTTTCATCTTTAAGAAATGTTGGAGCAGCAAGGGCAATAGTAGTCGTCTTATTTTTCCCCTCTGTGGGATTGCTGGAGGTTTCTGTTACAGAAAGCAGCCGTAACTTACTCCAACTACCGTCTTCTGACTAAAGTGAGGAAGTCGGTTCCCACCAAACGGTTGGGTTTTACCTCCTGGCCCCACTCTGGATTACAAACAGTTAATGCCCACTGCACAACAAGGGTTGCGATCTACAAACTTCAGTGGCCAGGGGTACCTTGTAGACAGTGGTCCTGCACTTCCTTCCTCACGCGCAGGCATGTCACGGGTCTCTATTTCTCATAAAGGTCTCACGGTAGCTTTAGTCCCATGAAGCACGCAGGCGTTACCTCCTCTGACGCTGTCTGCAGACAGGATTTTCTAGCCCCAGCGAAGCGGTGCTCTGAACGCAGGCCAGGTAACCCACTTTGGCAGGCGGTGCTGGTTAAAGCTCAAGGGTGGCCAGCACCCCTAATCCCGACAGAGGACTCCGATACTGCTGATAACGCCAGTCCTGCTGTACCGCTCTAGCCTTCTGCACTGGGACGTGACCCTTCCCACTCGACTGGGTCTAACTGTAACGTGAATCTGGCCAAGAACGAAGCTACATGAGACATTTCTCAATTTTCTCAAATTCGCCATGTGCAATAGCAGCACTGATCTTTACAGAAAACTGACAGGAAAATGCACGTGAGGAACATGTAATGCACACAGGTGCATAATTTGCTACATAGGACTTTGCAAGAACAACATCAGAAGACTAGCAGAGAAGCACAGACCGAACTCAAGAATGTGTTAATTAAGAAACACAATGGAAATGTTAATCAAAGGGCAGGAGAAGAATAAGCGCGTAGAAGTAAAATAAACCCTATCTCATTGAACTGCAGTGACGAAGACTAGGCTGAACTTGGGACAGCAAGAAAGTTTTTGCTTTTCAGTAGCGGAGCAGTAGACAGTCACAAGACAAGGTTATAAGGAGATTCCAACGTGATCTAACAGACATTTCTTATTATAGCTTCTTTGCATATCTATGTTTATAAGTAATTATTCTTTTATGCCTAAAGGCCATCTACTAATACAGCTACCCCTAAGGTGAGCTGACACACAAGCACTCATTATCATAAGGTAAGGTGCAATATAAAGTGTACCTAGGTTTTAACAAGGGTCCAGCTTCTCAGTACATGCATCCCAGGGAGCACATCTTGTTCCCCTAGGACCTGCGCAGGTTAGTTTAAAAGCTAATAACGCAGAGATCAGGAAAGAAGACAGCATCTTCGAATGCCTATCAATAGCTAGGGAAGACATTCAATAGCTACAGGTCCTCTTTTATAGAGAAGTAGTAGGGAGTACACCTAATTATTGAGCCTCAATGCACGAGCAACATTAACTCTACCATGATGAATGCAAGCACGTTCACTCTGCAGTTCACACAAGACACAAGTATCTGGGGATGTTCCACAGAGCAGGCAGCCATTTCTGGTGTGAACTTCAGTACGTGATATCCAGAAGCAACAGTACAAAAGTGCCTGAGCTGTGACACTTGCAGTCTAGAAACCCTTCTTTTATCTCGGTAGCTTTCTCTACAGCTCAGACCCACATCGTTGGGTTTCTTATTGTGTTGCAAGTCATTCCATATACATGTTTTCGGCTCACACAAAAAAACAGTTCCAGACACAAAAGGATCAGGGTCCTTCCAGAGTTGTCTTGGGATGTCAAAAGTAAAAATGTATGAGTGGAAGTGGAAGACTCTACGCAAAAGCAAGAGCAGAAAAACCCCAAAAGCCGGTAAGGTCACAGGCTTTTGACAGCTGCTGTATGCCTTGAGGCTTTCAGCATTGCTTTGCATTAGTTCTCTATCTGTAACGTTAGCATTTTTCTCCTCTACTTCTCCCTAAAAACTTTCAATGAACATGAACACTTTACCACCCAACTCAGCTGGGCTACAAGCATGAAGTGTCCGTTTCAGTTGGAAGATGCTTTTCCTTATGCCACAGCGAGATTTGATGCATGTGCTTGATTTTGAAGAGCAACATTTGTATTAGCTCAGTTTCTGCTTGTATGTCAGATGTGAAAACAGATTAAAAACACCTTCTCCAACTGGATGTTAAAAAGTGTTTCCACAGTACTCCAAGATTTTATGTTGTCCTATAGATTTCTTAAAGATTTCCTTATTGTGTTACAGTTAACCAGACATTATGATGGTATGTCAGAAGAGAACTTTACCACAGCATGTTTTATTTGGAGTAGCGTACTCGTAACGCTTAAGTAAGACCTGAAGGAAATGATGACATAAACTGTTGATTCTTATCAAAGCACCTTCTCTATAAATACCTCTGCATTATTTTCTGCATGTAATGCAGCTTTTATATCAAACCAGGAAAACAAAAAAAGAAAAAGATAGTACACAACAAACAGTAACCAGAAGCTGACAGACAGTTCGATCTGAACTTGAATGAGCTGTAACCACTTTATTCTTTCTTTGAACTCTGCTGGATCTTTCCACTCCCTTTCACGCTGTATGCATTGCCAAACGTTACTCCCAGGATTTCACTGTCAAGCTGCCTAGCTGTTAGGAGACACAGTCAGTGCAAGACCCTCCAGTTGAGAAGAACAACTGGAATTAATGTACTAATTGTAATCCCAAAGTTAGAGGGCAGAATGGGCCGATTTTTATACGAGTTAAATGTGTGGATATACACAAAAAAGTAAAGATCAATATGTCATTAGGTGGAACTGAGGTTGCAAGCAGAACTACTAGTCTGATTGGTTTTGTTAGATCACAAATAATTCAGAAGGAAAAAATTCTATACCAAAATGAACACACTTGAAACTGTGTCCTCATCTTCAAATGAGCCATTTCCCTGTTTGGAGAAACAAAGGATGAATTATGGAGCAAGATCGCAAAATTTTATCTCTGCAGGCTGCAGTACTTCAGAGGTGAGCGTTACTGCTGACAGTAGGAGAGCAAGTATAGATAGTTATCTTTGTAGTAATGGAAGGAATTACCTTCATAGTAAGAAGTTTGGGAATTCAGAAGAATAATATTCTTAGCTTACTGTTTTTAATGATAAAAGAAAAAAAGGAAGAAATAGCACTAGGAACAAAGATCCTGGTTCTCTCCAAAAAGATTTGAGTCAGGTTATGGTCGTTTTGAGTCAGTTATCTAAGAACACCGGAGGGACAAAGATTATGGGGATGAAAGGTACACTATTATACTGTTTATATGATCTGTCTTCTAATTATCTATATTGAATTCTGGAGGTAATTTTCTGAAAGATGATGCTTACTTATTTGAACAAATTTAGGAAGTCCTAAACTGCTTTCAGGCAGCTAAGATCACCATGCTATTGGATATTACAGTACAGTTGAGTCTCCATTGCTATACTTATCTGAAATCATATTTTTAAGATGCCCAAAATAACCACGTATGTCTCTGGGAATGGAGCCTCTCTCAAAGGAAAATCCTTGCTGCTGGGTCATATAACAGGAGGTCTAATGCCCCTCCTGGAAACAGCTGGCAGCTACTGGCTTTGGACTCCTAACAGTGCATTTGCTAGTGTGAAGGTAAACTAAGAGAATCAAACTGCAAATTAATTTGTGAACAAAAATCCCTTCTCTCTATTTTTATCTGCCACTTTGTGTAACTCGCATACAATTTTTGTTAACTTTGCGTAATTTATTTCAGAAGCCACTGCAAAAATCTTTTATGGGTAATAGATCTTTTCAGGAAAAAGATTTCATGTAGTTGGAAGCCTATCTTGTTCCTTACATTTTTGGCAGGCTGATTTTTTTTTAATGCTGATATAACTCTGCATTTGTTTAGCAAGCTCTTCTATCTTAGCATTAGAAAACAGACTCGCTCATTTGCTTGTTCTGTAAAGTGAAAAAATACTTCAGAAGTTGACAGATGACACTTCTAGTTAAAAGAACATACTGGGATAAACCCAAGTCAATGGCAAATTAGAAGACTGAAAATATCTATTCTCTTTCATTACATATTGTTATTACCAGCACGTTAAAAGAAGCGAAGCAAGTCATAACTGGCCAATAATATCCTTTATATAAATCAACCTCTACCTCTCATACTTGTTTTCTATGTGCAGAAATGTAACGTCAGTTGTTACTCTTTAGTAAAAAGATTGCACAACAGATGTAAAATAGACAAGATAATGTGAATAAATACAACGGGGAATGCAGAATCTCCAACACGTGTTGCAATCAGTGCTACAGAAGGACTTTTACGGAAGAAATAGTAACATGCGATGCGGTTACAGCACCCAACAGGCAAACCTACTGGCTGCCAGCCTGGCAGAACTTGTAGGTGCTGTAACAGCTGGCTTCGGCTCCGAATCACAGTAGGTCATGCATGAAACTCCTTGCTTGTTTTGTTCATGATCTCGCAGCCAAACTGAAAATTAAAATCAATCCTACTCTGAAAGAAACTGGAGTGCATGGCCTCCTGATGTCGCTTGCATTACCAGTTGCCTGTGGATCTGCAAAGGTGAAAATTGACTTTTGCTCTAAATGCGACATCGCTTGAGGTTTTTATTTATTTATTTAAAGACAGCTTCATGTCATCCTCACAAAGCAAAATGAGATGTTATTTCTGGGAAAGGAAGGAACTCGCTGGTAAGGGTAATACAAAGGGAGGGTCTTTCTTCCTTCCAAGTAACAAAGTCAGATTTCTAGTTTACAATGTAAACAGCTGCAGATTTTAGTTTCACTAACGTGACTATACTTTGGAAAACTGTAGATATCATATGGTTGAGGTTTTAGATGTAGGCAAACAACATACACTCTCACAAGTATCTATTAATACTCCAATACCAGCGCCAGTAGATGGTGCTCAAGAATATGCAGCACAGCTCGGGTGATTTGTAGCACTGATACAACCTGTGCACCTAAATGGCTTCCTCTGGCACCTTTTTCCACGAATGCCAAGAGAAGTGCGCAGTCATTGTTTCACCAGTATTAGAGGTCAGTAGCCCAGCCTCACCATTAGCACTATCCAGGGCAGCAGGTTCACCCCTGGGACCACCTCCTACTACCCAGGTCATGATGCCATCTACCTAGGTTGTACACGGGTCTCAGCTGATTACTAAGATCAGGATTATTGAAACAAATAAAGTGGCAACTATTGCAAACTACTAAAACAAAGTGCCACCAAAAGAGCGGTTTGGGGGTAGGTGGAGTTGCAGGCAACTCCAGTGACAGAGGTGTCACTGGAAGGCATGCACGACTCATCACACTTCACCTGTTGCACGCTGTCGATACTGGATGAATTCGGGTGTGACACTGGTGCATTTCAGGCCCATCTCTCATGGGCAACATTAGAAGACCTCCTCCAGCAAGAAGGAAGAACCAAGCTGGTGCCAAGAACTCCAACATGAGCAAGCAGTAGACCTGCCTACTCATAACTGATGCCCATCAAGTACTCAGCAACTTGCAGCAGGAGCAATTTCCTCCAAAAGAATAAAAGTAAGTGCCAGGCTGTCTAACTTTTTGTGGGGGGAGATATTTTTGCGGTGAGAAGATAAAATTTTCTTAAGTAAAGTTTTTCAATAGTGTGTCTGGCTGACCTCAAGAATGACTCAAGGTCATGCAAGGTCATCAGATCTAGCACAGCAAAATGGTTATTCTTCCTGGGAAGAGTAGTTAAGGTCTTTGCCCAGGAATTGGCATAATCTTTTTGTGTTTTTAACCTGGAGATTTAATTTTGAAATCCCATTACAGACAGAGTCCTAGATATAATGCTCAAACTTTACTGAAGTCAACAACTTGAAAGACCTGCATCACTTTCATCCCAGCATTTATAGGTTGTTACAAACTGACGCATTCAGTTGATAAAGTTGTCAGTTCTTATGACATCTAGCCTGTAAAAATCATGTACAGGATTCTTTCTGTGTGCATGTGTTCACAGCAGGCTTCAAGACACTTCTTGTATGTTCAATGTCACCTGTCATTCAGGATTTCTTTTTTAAGCAATGAAATATCTGCCATCATGTCATCAGTTTACATGCAAATTATGGAGTCTTTGGCTATGTTTCAAATGGGTCCAGTGTCCTTCTACTTGAAATCTTGTTATATTTTTGCAGAAGGAATATTTCACTGGTAGTATTGCATCTTTAACCAAAGTGTTTGGTAAGATGGCAAGAGATCAGAGAAAATGTTTTCTTTATATCAGCAGGAAAACTTGCAGTCTGAAACCTGGTACTGTTTCCTAGTGACATTCCCTTCACAGCACACAGGCAAACAGCTAAGATGGAGTATTTCTTCCATCAGACCATATTGTTTCCTATAGTACCACTTGGGTTCTCAAAAAGTAATGTCTACTAAAAAAAAAAAAACCCACAACATTAAAGGACACCAAACAGGACTTTTAAAATTATCACAGGTTTTTTTTTTTTTGAGCTTCTACTCATTTCACACTTAGGGAGAGGTAGGAACTCCTCTCTCTGAATTATATGGCTAACACTCTCATTTTTTTTTTTATTAACTCATTGCATGCCATCTATAACCATGTTCACTGGCTCAAACTAAAATATGGTGAGCCAAAAGCCAGGCATGTTTAAAGAATCTGATGAGGAGAAAAGGAGGATGGAAAGAAGTGAGACACAGAGAAACCTGCAATTATCAATAGGATGGATTTTCTTCCCTTTTTGACAGGGATAGAGTTACCAAACCTATTATTATGTGGTCCTAATTACATATCTGTGCAATAGATCACTCAGTTAAGGAGAAATATCTACTGACTGGGAAACTTCACTAATTGTTCCTTTTTTGTTGGCATACTATCTGATTGGAGTAATTATAGAGCTGCTTCCCCATTCTCTTTTCCTCTGAAGATTTTGAAGACATATTTCTTCACAGATTGCATATTTCTTCACAGATTGCATAGAATTTAGCATCTTGAATCTCTTGATTTTAGCTTTTATGTTCCTCTTTCCTACCTTTTCTTCAGTTGGACAGAATGTTGTCTATATTACTGTATGTGAGGAAACCTATTGCAACAATTTCAGCATCCCATCATGCTATGCATTGTACATGCTACAAAAAGTCCTTGCTTTCAATTGTTATGAAGTTCTGCCACTAATTTTATAAAAGCTTTTGACTTCCAGAATTATCACACATAGGAAAAAGGAAAAAAAAAGTTTAGACCTATTAAGTGGCTTATCTCTTTAATATGAGTAGTTAGCTAATTTGCTTTGATATACTGAAATCAAGTTTTAACTGTCTGGGAGATATCTATCTATGGTATGTCAGCAAGTTATTTAACAAGAATCTGCAAACTTTGCTATAGCTGCCATAGCACACACTTTTAGACAGGTCACACATCAACACAAAAGCTACAGCACAAAATCCAAATAGGAGAATACAGTGATATAAGGCCCTTTACTAGACAGGACTTACAGATTTTTACTGATTCTTGCACTGAGCCCAATACTTGCATTTGCCTTTCAAATACAACTTATAGAAAGGCATTGCACCATGACTGAAAGATCCAGCAGTGCTGAAGAGCTGCAACCCCTGTTGATAGGTCTTTCCTACCTAACTTGACAGTTCTACGTCCACCATTTATTGCCACCTTGAATTAAGATAAATTAAATCTCCTGACATACAAACTTCTCCAACTGCAGTGCTTCTCACCCTGACTTGCACAGACCATTTTATTCCAACTACAGACACTGATCTTTATTAATACTCTTCAGGTCAAATCTTCTGCTCTCCTGCCGTGTTTTTGGCTTTCCTTTCCCTTCTAAAACAATCGAAAGAGCAAGGAAAAGTTTTATGCCAAACTTCTGGGTTTTGCTGTAGGAATGAATCTGAGTTAAAATCTCCAGCACTTACAGGAGACTGTAATCTGATTCAACATGTATCTCTGGAACCCACCATTCCTCTATACGATCAGATGCTTCAAAGGCAAGCAACTGAAGTTCGCTTTTACTGGCATCGGAGTTAATTTATTCCAAGAAAAATCTCCATGAGAAGCCAAAGTTCAGAAGTCCCTCTGTCTTTCCCCTCATCCTGTACCACGGGCTTTATAACAGATTAAAAGAAAAATCTTCATCTCGTTCATTCTGCCCATCCCATGCAAAGTTTTATCTTGCCTGGGTGCTTCTGTTCAGATATATATGAATGGAAGCAGCAGAAAAGAAATTAAAGAGCTTGGTTTTATTAAGCAGATTTTAAAACTAGATTCAAATCCTAGTCTAGTCAGTAGGAGGACCTTATACCAGGTTGTGGCCAAGCCTTAAGTCTGGGACGATTTTGTTTATTTACTGGACCTATCTCCTGTCTAAGAAATGCTGTAAATTTTCCAAGCATCTACGTAACCTGATGATATGAAGTTCCTTTATGAAGATGTGTATCTTCAGAGTAATGAATTTATCATGTGATGGAACTGTTGCCCTGGTTACTACAGAAATTATTCAATAACAGAGCAAATTGGTATGTAAACAGTAACACTTATCTAACCTATTGGCACAAAAATAACTGCTGACAAGTGCATTCCACACACTCCAAAGGCCCTGTCCAGCTCAAACGTACTTCCTTTTTCAGAGTTCTCCTTTATTCAGATCCTATTCCTTATTTCAGTGAAGCACTTCTCAGCATCCTAAAAGACCCCGATAACACCAACATCAACAGTATTCAGCTGCTAAAGGCGTCTTTTTCCTTGGACTAGAGTTGAATGCCATCCAGACATCAAACACATGGAAATAATGTCCAAGTACTGCATCCCCTATCAATCTGATGTCAACAGCAGGCTATTCCTTATCAGATTAAACGCTAAACTGAGAAGACGATTGCTCAGAAGGTCAAACAACCTAAGCTTATTGCCCCTCTTGGCTGGCATTTTTAAGAAAGGCTTCCTGGTGTTGAAAACAATGGTCAACAGAAACACAAATTCCTTTCCTTCCCCAGATAAGACTGGAAGGGTTTCTACGTTAGAGGTCAGAGTTTGCATTCATAGAAATTAATATGGTCCTACTACGTTCAGTGGGGTAATAGTCACCATAGGAAATAAGTACATTCAATTGTGAATGCTTGAAACTCACTTTCACAGAATAAATTATATGAAGAAGCAACTTAAACTATAGTTTAAGGCCCATCTTTTTCCACAACTCCCTGTGTAAACACCAGTGCATGCTTCTAGCACTCTACGCACGGGCTTGCTGAGTAGCCATTTTCAGGCAAAGCTGAAGGTATGTGCACCTTGTTATTTCTTCTTCAATTACATGGATTTTTTTTTTAATTGTATGCAAGAGCATGGCCAACTACTGCCTTGGTAACTATCACATACATTACAGAGCACTTTTTACCTTTAAGATTGCCTATCCTTTCAGTAGAATTTATTAACTTTCTTTTTAAGAAATTATCTCTAAAAAGAATTCCAATTTTTTCTGTGTGCGCTCAGCTTCAACAAAAGACTCTGCAGTTTCATAAAGAAGCCTCTTTCAACTGCTCAAACAGTGCTGAATCAGAGAATACTATACCCAAATTCTTTATTAATGGACTCTAAAAGACAAAGTTTTCCTCAAAAATTTATTATCTGAATGCCCCATTACTTGCCAACTCGGTCCCTTCTGGGGACTTCCCTTCTACACTTCCTTCTAGGAAGGAGGATTATCTCTTTTTGTCCATTTCTCTCTAAGAATTTACCTATGTCGGAACTAGAGCCAGAGAAGATAACACATTAACATCATGTTATGTTCTCTGATGATTATACTGAACCGTACAAGGCAGATGTAGCCCCAACGAGCTGGAATGGGAAGGGACCATCTAGTCTCATGAACATGACGTGACGTACCATGCCAGCCAATGCTAAAGCCCATTTCAGCTGCTCTGCTGTCCATACTCCACTGAGAGGGCTGCACTTGATTTACAAAAGATAAAAGGGACCTAAAAAAACAACTTGGCAGGAGATTCGTTCTAATACACAGCATCAAAGACATTGTGAAATTTTCCAGTACAAGCTCCACAGAAAAACAAAACAAAACACCCTATGAAAATCTACTACAGATACGTGTATATTCACAGTAGGAACTTCTGTAAATGACTTACTTGTAACAGGCATTTCTGTGCAGTGACCTAACTACACCAGCAAGCTGGGTATATATGCAGTTGAGAATGTTATTTCTGCGTGTTGTGATGCACAAGATAAAATTATTATGAAAATGTGGGCCTTGACTATGTTTTAATACCACTGTGCCTACCTGGCTCTTGTTTTAAAATGAGACGTCAAGAAAGTTGCTATCTTTTTAATCTGTTAGAGGATTTAAGAAACAGTATAACATAGCGTGGCAGAGTTTATTAACTATTATCTTGTGCACATAAAAGTAGCACAGAAAATTTAAAGGTGAAGCCCAAGTTCAGACAAACTAAGATGTTTATTTCAACTGGATAAATTTAGACTGATGGGGTAATGAAAGGGGCATTGACAACCACTTGTGAGCTCCTTTAACATATCTATTTTCAGGAAATGTAACATCTGGTGTATACCACATCCATTATCCTATCTGTCCAACTTAAGTGCACACAAATAATATATGTGCATGACTGATTTCCCTGCTGATGTCTTTATTATTACTTTGAGCAGATGAAATCTAGACCAGTCTTTTACTGTTACATTTTGCTTTCTGCATTCCAATGTCAAATTGCTTAATTATGTGATATTTGGTCACACTCTGTAAACGTTTCTTGCTGTCATTTTAGTGCCCAGTAGTTAGAACAACAAATAGAAAACCAAGACAAAGTGGAGAAACAAGAATTATTTCAATTCAAAACTCTATCAGTTCACAACCGCATTACTTACAAAAACCAGAAGCAAAATCATTAATGATTTGTCAGAGAGACAGTAGCTAAAACTAGAAACTGCTTCCTGTGACTACTGGCTAAAGCAGGAGGGCCCGCTCTGATCTCATATCCCGACCTCTCGCTCCCCCCGGGCCCTGAACTCCACCCCATCACGTCTGCCTGCAGCCCACGATTTCTGGCTGTGTTTTCACAACTCATTTCAAAGCCGTCCAAAACTTGATTAAGTAACTTCACTTGCCATAGAAACTATTCCAGCCCAGCATGATTGACATGATAGTGATGTAATATCAGCATTGGTGAGTATAAACTCTTTTACATCAAACAATGTAATTAGTAATAGAGAAAATAAGTGATCCTATGTTTGTCCTCATAGATATTTTCCTGGATTGGAGAGAGAACAGTCTTATATATAAGAACTACTGTTTTATCAAAACTGAAGGGAGCACTTATTTTGCTTTATGGAACTTTATCTTCGGAGCATCTGAACTTCCATAGGACAATGTTTCACATATGAATAAGACCCTTAACATGAAGAAAATAGCCGTAGGCTCATCTTGCCTTCCCCAGTAGCCACACATTTATATTTTGACAGGAAAAAAACCAGCTCTTAGAAGAAGCAACTACTTTCAAATTTTCTGAATGAAAACTGTATTTGTCTCAAGTTTTATAAGCTCACATTTCATAGCAACCTGTATCACAATGGAACCCGAGAGCTCTTTTACTGCTTAAAATGGGGAAAAAACAGACCACTACCATAGATACTTGATTTTTAGAGTTGGATAACCAAGAGCAGCAGCATGCCATCACTAGGATGCTCAGGACCCTGCTGCCCAGCGGGAGGGCTGCAGGCAGCCTGCCGTCCTACCAACGGCACCTCCAGGCTGCATTTCTGGGCAGCAAGTGAGTATCACAGCCCAACCCCTCCTCTTGACAGCTTGCAGATGACACTGAGCTGCACACTGCAACTTGCTGTCTGCTCTAGCACCACTAGGGACTCATGTGGCAGCTCTACCCCCCAAAAATCAAACTTATAGGTTAAGAATACTGCTTTAAAAGTGCCCTAAAGGCCACACACAAACTTGGAAGCAGTACAATGCAAATTAAATGAGTGGGAAATGAAAGATTTTAATAAGCAATGAGAGCAGTATAATTTTGAATCAGTCACACCAGTCATTTCTTGGCCACGGAACCGAGTACCAGAAAAAGAACCAGGAGCCTGAATCCCAAACGTCCGCCAGACCCCTAGCATTTGCAAATGAATCTCTGGAAGCAGAGCACAGGGAGACGGGCTGGTAACAGCAATGGTGAAAGTGCACATGTACCTAAGGTGCTGAAGGGCTACTGGATTTGAGTGTTGCCATCTTTTTGGTAATCTTCACTCCCCAGACTGCTGCTTCTTCAGAACTGAGGGTAGGAAAAGGAGAGAACATATGGGGGGGAAGGAATGAAAAGCTGAGAAATGATGGATACAGAAACTCTGCCCCTTCACTTTTATCTGAGTTTACCACATTCCCGCTCCTGGGGACATCCCTCTCAGTGCCTGTGTCCTTTGTCCAACTCTCAGCTTGTAGGAGTCCTCACTAATGCCTCCCCTTTTGTTAGTGGGAAAAGGGGGCTTACCCTTAAACAGAGAGAGACTGGAGACAGAAAGGATGCAAGCAGTGAAAGAACGCTCTATACTGAGCCTCTCCTTTGACAGATACGGGCATTGCCAAGGAACCAGAGGAAGCAGAAGGAGAATACTTGGCCATATGTACACAGATGCTTTAAAATTAAGACAAGGCAAAAAGTCAATACCTAACACAACGTTTCAATGGGCTGACTAAAAATACTCTGTCTTCTAAGCACTTAAGACGTGGGTGCTCGGAGTCAGGTTCATGGCAGCATAATAAAGAAGGACCACTAACATCTGACCTGTTCTTACTGCAGACTTACCGAAAGTTACTGCTTCCAAAAATCCTTCTAAAACATTCCCTTCACTTATCAGCTATTGGGCTAAGAGTTACATACTCTATTTTGTCTTTTCTGAGACAGGCTTGAAAGCCAGTCCTGAAACAAGGTACACTTGATCTCTCAGATACGTACCTCAAACCACATCTTTCTTTACAAGATTGAGAGAGTGAAGAAACAAGGCAGAAAAGAAAAGAAAAAACTCTTAAAGTGAAGCAATTCCTGCAGTGCTGCCCTAATTAATCCCTTCAAGCAGGCCTCAACACCGCAGGTACATTGCTCATACTCTACCATTGCAAATAGATGCTTTGTAGCAGGACTCAGAAGCCCTGAAGGTTGGGGCTGTCACTCCTCTAGCTATAGCAGATTGCAATGCCCAACCTACTTACAAGAGCTATCTACAAATGGTCCGCATTTGCAGACTGGCAAGA
Source organism: Calonectris borealis (assembly GCF_964195595.1). Lineage (NCBI taxonomy): Eukaryota > Metazoa > Chordata > Aves > Procellariiformes > Procellariidae > Calonectris > Calonectris borealis. The sequence continues at coordinate 23,712,170 of NC_134321.1, read as the reverse complement.
TGATACCATTCATGACCTACCATCCACGGCATCATAACTGCCCCAATTTAATCTGGGACCGAGAGGAAGTATATCTCTGTACAAAAAGGGAAAGCCCTTCTCGGAGCAAGAGGGAAAAAGCTCCTTCACCACCGACAAAAAATCGCTCCACCATGCAATATGGTGTCACCAAGGAAGCATCAGAAACCTGGAACCCATGTGGACAAAATTTGGAATTCAGATTTTCAGAATGCCAAACAACGTCTTCATCTCAGTCCTTCCTCACAAGTAGTTATGTTGACAATGCCCGAAGTGAACTAGTCCCACTGACTATGCCTTCAAGACTTAGCATCATGTCGCAAACTTGCCATGTATCTTAAATCTATTTTTCTAGTTTCTCCAAAACATTGGGTCTGTGTTACCTTAACTCTTGATTTGAGGAATTTGGAAACTTCAGTGAAGATACATTGCTGTTTTGGAATATCATAAGTCCTCCTTATGAACTCATATAGCATAATCTTAACTCTATGAATTATTTTCATCATCTATTTAAACCATTAAAATGGCTGGTTTTTTGTGTTATATGACAAGAACAAAACTAAAGACTAGTTTTTGATCACAAATGTCCAGGTCACCTGGTATTCCTCAAAATGTTATTTTTCATTTTAAAATAGTCTGAAAAGTGCTTTTGGAACAATATAATCTCTGCATGGTGAAATGCTATTGAAAGAAGAAATGAAAAAATCAACATGCACTGAATGTTGCAAGAAATCATGAGGACAGAAGGTTTCGAAACAGCAAACACTGGCCAAATACATGAATAAATGTACATGTATGTCATTACTAAGGCATCTAGTATAGATGCACAGCAAGCAAAAAGTCAGCTCAGTCTCTCCCACCCCCTTAATTAGTAATGTGCACGGAACATCGTTTTGTCTACCTCAATGAGATGAAGAGCAGCATGTGCAAAGATGCTATTCTGTGAACCCAGATGCTTCAGACTCTGTGCTTCCAAACTCTAAATCAAAGAATGACCTGTATTAAAGCACAAGTGCATTCACAACAGTTGGACTTTTATGCTGATGCAACATCCCCCATTTCCTTACTTGATATGGAAGCCAAAACAAACGTGGAGGATGAACATTAATATTTCAAGACGCACAAAGACACACAAAAACACACCAAATGAGCATGTTGAACACTGCTCTCAAGGAACCATTCTACTCTGTCCCACCCCCAATCACTCTTTCCATATGAAGTTGCTATGGTGATGATAATTATTCTTGATCAGCAGGATACAGTAATTATTGCAATAAAAATCACGTAAAGCTTGTCACTACATGTGTGAGACAGGGATTGTCTCTTCAATTATGCACCCTTCTCTGCCCTCCCCCACCTTTTAAGGTAGTGTGCTGGGGTTTTTTTTGTTGCAATTATGTAGTAAAAGATATGAAATTCAATTATTTCTTGCTAATATCAACTTTGCAAGAGATGATAGGCAGTTGCTAGCAGCTTTTTGGATGACTCCAGTTAAGGCAGTCTCTGATCATTTCCACAACAAAGGAGGTAAACAGGATTTGATTTGAGAGAATTTATTGCAAAAATTAAATGGCTTAAACATATTCTGAAGACTTTTAAATAGTGGCCTGAAGGTTTGCAACCAATGAAGTCCCTCACTTCTCCTGTTCGACGCTTAGTTCATGGATGCAGTATCTTAAACTCAACAGAAGAGTCCCCGTACTACCAGTTCACATGCTGGCTGCAGTTTCCTGCCGGACGCGTTTGCAGTCAGGACAGTGACAATACAGCAGAAACCCTGGTTCTAGAGCAGCACAATAGATCCAAACTTAATGGCGGTTGCTCTTACCTGATCAGCTCTACAGCAACTTCCCCTAAGACTTGTTTACCCCCTATTTGTCATTTTAATTGGTAGACCTTCATTTTCAAAGTAGTTGCAAAAATGATATGATTGATGGAGAGAGTAACATGATATCAATATTCTGAAAACATCCATCACGAATACTAATCTTATATATAACTATACATTGAAGTCTTTCTAGAAATCAATCTTCTCTTTTGTGTGCCTAAGTGCACATAAAATGTTAGCATATACATTTATACAAAAACACTTTGCTTTAGGATATCCATTGTATGTTGAGCTGGAATAACCACCGATCAGCTGAGTCATTCTTGACTAGCTTTTGGGTATTTGATGCTTTGGATATTCCTTACAAACTGTGTCAGACGCACTGCCCAAATGTTTCTATCTCCCCTGAGACCATAAACTGTGTCCCTTTCATTACCCGTGGATCAGGCAGAATCTATCTAAATTGCATTTTACAATATCTTGTTTCATCTCTACATTTTGTAACGACTTCAAAAGAAGTAGAGGGAAAACAATATCACACAATATTTTCAGAAGGTCGTACGTTGGACAATAGCATAGCAGAAATCAATCACCATTTCAGTAATGCAAACGTTTTAAAGAGCAGAAAAAGTTGTTTATGCTAGTGTAAGATCTGCTGAACCAACAGGTTTTTAAACACTGCCTTAGGAAGGTAACCGTGTTTTTTTTAGTACCTATATGACACAGTCTTTTGTTATACTTCTATATGACATAATGTTCTGTAGTCATTAATATGGGACTAATCTTGCAGGCATCTCATCTGCTCTCAATGGAATGGGAGTGGGGCCAGATTCTTAAGTATGCAAAAATCCAAGAAAAAGATTTATCTGTCTATCAGCATGTATTCATTACACTAAAATTATTATTTGCTCACTATCAGCGTAACCAGCACTTCACAATGTACAGAAATTAGACAGCCCCTATCAAATAAGCATGGTAGGTTTAGGGGAAAAAACAAGAATTCTGCTGAACATAAGTTAAGACTGAGAAGCTTGCAGTCTAGGGTCTGTACAGGGAATGCAACCATGTTTTTTCCCATATTACAGGAGACAGCAGAAAGGGAAGTTGGCAAATTGCCTGCCAAATGCTTTTGACAAGTCTGTTTGGTTCATGCATTTGGCCAGTTGCAATTTTAAAGTATGATAATTACAAGTCTCTCTCAAAGCAATGTAAACTGGCATTTTAGATGAGGATCCTGGAAAGAGGATTCATGATCTACTACCCACTTACCATGAGCTTTCTCTATGACCTTGACCATACCACTCAGGCTTAAATTTAAAGTCCAATAATGTGAAGGTTTTCAATTTTGGGAGGCTTTGACAAGACCCCAGATCTTAGTGCTGACACCCAGCTGTCAAGTGAAACAATGTCTACGTCCTTCTTGACATGTCACACATCTTATACAAACCACCCAAATGTTCATATAATACTTTGGAATCATTTAATACACAAGCATGATTCATCATCATCTGAACTAATAGATGCTTTGTCTTTTGGGCAGGCTGACTACTAGGAGCTTCTGCTGTGTCTTCAAATGACATTTCTCAATGAGTTACCTAAATCTAAACTCGTACATACAGCATGTTTCCAAAATGAAGCCAAATACCACCTCAAGCTGAAGCCTTTCCGTCATTTTGCTGTTTGTTGCTGTCTCAAGTTACACTCTGAATGTTCTGTTTTCTGATAGTCTAGTTCAAGAAAAACAGTGTTTTTCTTGTCAAAGAAATCTATATATCCTTTGCACATATACATATGCAAATACCCTACACACTCACATGCATACCCTAGGACTGGCTGGCCAATTAATTAACAGCTGCTTGGCTAACATGCTTTTTTTTTTTTCTTCCCCTAGCACATCTTATTTTCTAAATTTTCCGACCTGGACACGATGCAGAAGGTGATCAGTGTTTTCCTTTCTATGTGAAGTATGCAGACCCCTCTGCCCCAACAAGACAATGTTTCACTTGTTCACCCTCCGAAAGGGATGGCTGGAAGATGCACCAGCCTTCCGCAAGGAGATCAAAGAGCTGCTAAGACATGCTGGTCAAGTATTTCCCTTTCATCTGAATATATTGTTTGTGACCGTATGCCGTTCTTAAAGGGTGAAGAAGGTTTCTAATCATTGCAGGAAGAGCACTCAGAGATGACAGCAAGAGAAAAGGAAAGATTAAGAACTGCTTATAAGCAGGCTACTATATGGGAATAGCAGGTTACATATTTGGAGTAAACTGGATATAGGCTTGATCAGCAACAAAAATTTAGAAATTCATGCAGCATGAAAGAAATAATCATTAAGCATTGATACTTCATGATGTTACAGAGGTTGCTTTATTCCCAGTAAAAGTATTACACTGTTAGATATGCAATTTGTTTTGCATTTCCAAGAATTAACACTGCACTACAATAAAAAGGACTTAAATTATTTTCAATACACTTAATAATTCTGCAGAACCAGAGAATCACCAAATTTGTAAAGCAAAGCAGTGCAAGAAAATTCACCTGTGTTATGATAAATCATGTTATAGAGAAATTGCAAATGAGACAGAACTTTCTAAACTGCAAAAAAAAGACCACAGAATTTAAAATTTCTTCTAGTACATCTTTTCTTTTAGTTCAGCAATTCAATTTTAAAACTGAACTGAAATTTATCCAGATTTCACTTTGTTGTTAAATCATCCCTCATAACAAAGTGGGCCAATCTCCATCTTCAACTCATTTGCTTTAAGGATGTGTCCTTTATCCCTAGAAGGGATCTAATAAGACTTCTGTAATAAAAACAATCAAAGGAATAAAGATTTTTTATTTTTTATTTCCAATTTTCTACACTGTGGCAGTGCCGAAGGAACACCCGGTGAGGAGCAGTCACCTAGTCAGAGCTCGGTAAGACTGCTAGCAATACGCCCTCACCGCGGTACGGCTAGAGCGAACAGCAAAGAACACAAGCAAGCCCCAGCAGAGCTCCGCGTAGCACGAGGATGCAAGAGCCTAAACCGAGCCCTGCCACTTCAGTACCCATTTTGGATTGCCCAGCAGGTAAGCGATTGCAGAGGTGTGCGATATCACAAGGTATCTGGACTGAAATATGTTTGACCTCCAAGAATTCAAGCTCATTCAAATCCATCAAGTGGTTCAAGTGCAACAAATGTACTGAATGAGGGCTAAGAGCAAGGGCTGCTGCATGCCTGACCTCCCCAGAAAGGAAAGAGGTAAAATCCTTGCGGTTTCGTAGGTCCCCTGAGGCCAACCCTCTCCCACAGTAACATCGTGCCAGTAGCCTAAAGCTTCAAGCTCCTCTAGATTGTTGCTGTTAGTGACTAAGTTCTACAGGGAATAATCAGTGAAACATGTTAAATCTCAAGAAGCAGATGGACCTGCTATGTGTAGATGAGCTGCATCATATTTCTGTCCTGGTCTATTTTAATAGTAATATTTTCACTAAAACAGAATTAAAATAAGCAGTATTAAGTGCAAGTATCTCCTGTATAAATATTTATCTAAGGAAGAAAAAGTGTCCTTGTGTGCAACCACAGGTGCACAGACAAACACTCAACACCAAATTCCGTAAAATAGCCTTTGGACAAAAAACTGAGCAGTGTTTGGACAGATGGCTAGTTTTTCTATAAATGCTTCATTTTACTTCCATTGTTTTTTTCAGGGCAGAGTGCTGTACTGGAAAAAAAATAATCTATAGCACCATTTTCATTCAGTACTTCCCATGAATTATACAAATAAGAGTTTATCACAGTCCATGAATAAATTGCAAGGTCACTAAAACATTCAAGGTACATGCCTTTACACAATATATATATATCTATAGCACTAAGCACAAGCTGTGGGAGTCCTGCTTGCAAAGAAGCAACTAGGAGAGTTGAAAGCCTCGAGGGTCCAAAACTGAAAGACTAAAGAGTCCCATAAAATCTGTGAGAGGCATATATATTAAAAAAAAAAAAAAAAGTCTCCAGTGAAAAGTGTCAGTGGAATCTGAAATAGAGGAAAAAATTCTTTCAACTACTGTAGCTAGCTGAGGCAAGTTCCTTGGTATTTCTTAACCGGGAAGATTCTTCCCTTTGGCTATATAGCAACTCATGCCTACAAGAGAGGAGAAAGCTGATAACTAGGATTAGGTGAACTGGTTTAGATAAAGAACTGACTTGAACCTCTGCCCAAGATTTGAACCCAAGGCTTGCTTTTAAAACCAATACTAGGAGGTAATTTTTCTCCTTTCCTTTTTTCCTTGCTTCCCCTTCTCCAAAATCTGCTCTTTTCCATTCCTGGTGAAATCAGAAGACGTGCTAGGATCTTGCATCCCAAAGAACGTTTTTCTTCAGTTTGACAGTCCTGTAAATCCTGTAGCTCCTTTCCAGTCTCCCGGTTTTCCAGATTTGAGAGATTTGGCTGAGAACAGAGCCCAGTCACATCACTTGAAATTGCTGGTCCCAAATCACCATGCCACCTCTGTCTCATCTTCTGCTTCTTCTGTAGCCAGCTAGTGATACTTCAAACTTTATCACCAAGGAATTTTGGATAAAATTACTACATAACATAAAAAGCAGGAAGAAAAGAAAGGTTTTCAAAACATATTAAGGAGGAGATGCAGGCAATGTCAGATAAGAAGTCATTTTGACATCAGCTGCTCTGTGTGTACACATACACAGCACCACTGCTCTTGCTCTCTGTAGGCAGCACACCGTACAAGCAAGCCAGCTAAGGGATGAATTTTTCCTGTTGCCACACAGTTGCTGTTGCCAGCCATAGGCTTTTATTTTTTTTAAATCTCTCCTTCCAGTATACTGTACAAGCTGCCCATCCTTTAAGAAGCAAAATGTTTATACACGTGAAAAGTCCAACTACCACCAGATTTGTGATATTAAAGCACATGCTCTTGGCAAAGTGATAATGACAGATTTTTCAGTACTTAAACCGCATAATTGTTCTCAGAAAAACAAGAACATTCGTCAGGATATTTTTCCCCCAATGACTTCGAAAAGCATCATATTTCTGCTGCAAATCTGTTCTCTCAGTTAACGCAGTGCCATCAATAGAAAAGTGGATCTGTCTCTCCTCATACTCCTATTACTTTCTCACTGTACTTTGCCACACCGTAACTCCACGTAGCACAATATTCAGTCTCTGGAAGTAGCCAGAAGCAGATGTTAAGTAGTTTTGGGAGGGGATGTACTAGTAACAAACAATTAGTTTAAGATCGTTATCTAATAGATCCTCATCTCTGGAACTCACATTTTTGTGATGCCCGGTGTCAAAAGTGCCACCCATCTATATTGCCCTGTTTAAACTACCCAAAGTGGACACACCATTCAGGAGTCTGTCCACCAACTCTTTCAACTCTGCTCCCAATCTTCCCAAGACACATCACCTGGCTGTTAGAAAAATACTATTATATCTTCATAATCTCAGATTTTCTGTGTTGCAAGCAAGCCCATTGTACAGGCTCCCCAGCCTTCCCCGGGCCCGACAAGACAGGACACAGGCAGTACTACCATGCAACTGAAGCAGGGCTGAGGGACAAGAAAAGCAGCAGCTGTTAGAGCTACCTGCGTAAGTTGATAAAGCTGATGGGAGCAGTGAAGAGTCATCACTGGGGATGTCACCATGAGCGATAAACATTTTCCCAGGAGAAAAGAAATAATGAGAGCCCATTAAATGGGAAAATGGTAATAGTGTGTGCTGATTTTCAAAGGTTCATCTCTATTCTCCATCTTGGCTCAGAGTCATTATGGTAAAATGTTGTTTTATGGTTTCTTGAAAGGTATTTGGTGAAATATTCCAAGCATTGGCAAAGAAACAATCCACTGACAGGCAAACTCATTTCCAACGTAATTTTGTCTGAGTAACATCTACAGGAAAACAGCAGCCACCTCACCCTAACATTGCTTTATTTGCAAAAAACCGCCTTCCATGTAAAAAGGAAAGCACTGCATTTGATGAATTTTCCCTTCTAATTCACCTCGTTTTCTTTGGCTACTTTATAACCAATGCTATTAGCAAGACAGAGTTGCTTTTTCAAAAGTTTTGGCAGTACAAGAAGTTCAGCACTAATGCAAGAGCAGCGATTCCTTAAAAACATCTCTAACACATACGCTAATTTTGAAATATGAAGATTAAGGATGTATGAATGTTAAAGAAATTTAGGTAGGAAAAGGATACAATTGGAAGCCCTCTGCATGATAAAGCATGCATCTGGAAGATGTACTATCTGTTGATCTCAGAAAGATTAAGGAACCAAATGGGAGTGGAACGTGGTATTGACAGGACTTTGTTTGGCCACCTAAAGTCTCCACAGGCAGTGTAGATACTTTGCAGATGGACAAAACAGCTCAGTAATATGGGAGTGTGAAAGCTGGTCCTATATCACAGGCACGCTGACCTTCATGTCAGCTTTGGCAGCAATCTGCAGCTCGCATGTTGTACTGTTGCTCTCTCAATGCTCTAAACCCTAAAACCTCTGAAGAGGTTCTGGTATTCAAAGATCCTTAAATTATGGGGTCATGATGATATGCTTCATCCAAAAATTTTAAGTAATCTGACATTTTTAGGGGCTTCTGTAGCCACAACATTCTCTGAACTGTATGTAGACTACATATCAATGTAATGCATGAAGCTATTGCACATTTGAAAGCTTTCTTGAAAGCATTTAATTAAATAGTTAGTCCAAGCACTGCTGATGGCCTCCAGAATCACATGCTGAATGCAGTTGAAGAATACTGTCTTCTAAAGCTGCACTGTGTTCTCTTTGAGAAGAGAAAAAACTTATTTAGTATGTGAACATACACTTAGAAAAATCTATAAAGATGCCAGTCAGGCATCAAATATCTATTTGCAGATAGTCTCTTTTCTAAAACCAAGTGGATGGTATCAATAAAAAAAAAAAAAAAAAGAATCCTTAAATGAAGTAGCCATTCCTGCTCAATTATTCTTTAAATATTTAGCCAATTTAGGAGAAAGGCAAGATCAAAATGCAGCATAATCGATATAAGCTAACACAAGGCTTAAATTTTATCTGCCTTTTCCTGTTTCTCTTCCAAAATATCAGAAGATGATGAAATATGGTTTAAAAATGAGCTACTTAATATACTCTCAAATGAACAATAAACTGCTGAAACACGCTCTCCTGCCCATTCTTTTAAAATGCGACTAATGTGTAATCCTAGTAACACTTAACATTCATTTGAATATGAAAAGATTTCAGGGTAGAGGTGCTAATAAGAACACCCCACACTTCAGATTTAAACAGACATGCAATTTGTATTTCAATAAGAAAAAAAAAAAATCACTGTTCAGTCTTGAGGAAAGAAATACCTTCACTCCTACACTGTATCCATTTACAGTACTTACATGCACACATTTTAGCATCACTAATGCAAACCATGCTTCAGGAAGACAATTTAAATTGCCCTTCAAAAGGCAGAAAAAGGAACATATCATTAGCATGACACCTCTACTCCTCTTAAATGCATGAAAGGTTGGTTGTGCTACCTAAAGTTACAGGTAGGTGTAAATGAAAAAAATACATTCTTCACTTGGTGATAAGGAAAACGTGGAAACAGAAATGCCGATGTGACAGACTGTCTTCTGCTTTTTCTCACTCTTGAGATCTGACAGCTTCAAATTGAAGCTACATTATAACAAGGTTGGAATCCTTTACCTATTGGGAATGTAGTACACGTATTTGCTGGTGCTTTAATAAGGAAAAAAAAACCCAAAACCAACTCATCACCAGCACTGCATCTTGTTTGTTCATTTCTTGTGAGCCTCATCAACATTTTCTGTCTTGTCAAAGTAAATTTTAATTGCTACAAGATGAAAATTTTTATGATGCTACCTTTTTTTAAGCCAGACCTAACTTCAGTTCCTGTACATAGAAGAAGGTACTGCAAGAAATCTAGAATAAGTTTTGAAAACAAAATCCTCAAGAAAATTCAGTTTTAACGGTCTCGATCTTTTTATGTCATTAAAAGATTACCTGAGTTTACCTAGAAGTCAGTAGGAAATCCAAATAGAGCACTCATTCAATTTTCATTAACTGCTTCTCTCATTTTTAACTCATCAAATCAGTTTAATTAATAAATAGCTACTCCTAATAGCATACTAGCAAATTTGTCCCAGCAAAATCATATGTCTGTAGTATATATGAACATTTGCTTTAAATATTAGAAATCCTCACTACAAGATACTGGAAACTTGGGAAAAACGTCAAGAGCATAAATTGCAATGAACATATCAGTATTACTCATTTTTCTCATGATATATTCCAATTGATCTTAATTGTTTTAGATTTGATCATTGTAGATTCAGGGCACATTTTTGCTGAGGCTGTTTGTGGAAGTCACACATTCCATTAGTGTTCTTAGGAAAAGAGGATAACAATTGCTGTATGAAAATTAGTGCAGGCTGTTATGGGAACACCTTAAGCAATTTCATGGAAAACCTCATGAGCTTCCAAGCCAAGTTTTAGGCTACAAAGGGGAATGATAAAGATTAGTAGTTCTGAAAATATGCTGTGGAAATAAAAAACTGCACAATAAACCCTGTACTTCTTCCTATGAGCTACAATAAGGAAAAATTGAAGATTGTAAATTGATTCTAATATTAGGTTTGCTGATATAAAGTTCCTAAAGTACAAGTTGCTAAAATCTTCCCTCTCTTCCTCATGCATATGTACGGATTTGATTATCTCCACAAACCCGGGTCTGAGACATAAGAGATTGCTGCTTCTTTCCTTTTTTTTTTTTTAGCTTTTTTTTCCTGTGACTTTTATGCTTTTGCCACTGTTCAAAAATATCTTCTAAAATCTGATGTAATAAAGACAGAATTACATCCCTAGGCCCTCAGAGAGATCAATAAGTAAGTTAATTTCCTGAGTGGCCATACAGCTCCTGGTTTGTAAGAGAGGAAAAAGGACACGGAAATATGGGCCCAGAGAGAGACAGCTCCAGCAGCAAATCTGATTCCCTGCAAATATAGACACCTGTGATGTCCATGCTAGGTAAAGTCCCTTCTCCCTTCACACTAAGACATATCCACATCTCTCAGAAATAAGAAGCAAGTGCCCCGTTCCTGGGGTAGCACCTTTTGGGACCTACGGTGGGGGTTGAGAGGGAAAAAGAGAGAAGGGCAGCAAGTGAGGAAGAGACATCTGTGAGGGTTTTGCCTCCCACCTCCCCATGGCCTAGTGCATTACAACTTCACCTGCGCCATATAGCAGCCACATACCTCCTGTTCAGACTGACTACTTCTGCCCTCATGGACACTTATTTTCACTCCTAGCAATAACAGGCCATGGAGAAAACAAAACTAATCATAGCGAAAGGGTAAGATCATGCTGGTGAGCAGTCACTCCGCTACCCTCATGCCGGACTACAAACAGGTGCACACAGGGAAGTGCACTAGAAGAAGGGGAAGATTGTAAAATCCTTTTTAGAAGATATTCCTAAGCTTTCCCACCCCTACAAAACTAGCTCTTCTCCATCCTCAGCTAAAAGCCTGCGTATGCAACCCTTAAATGACAAACTCCAGCTGGGTCCTGTTCACTTGAGAACTGAACTAAGACCAACTGCAGAGAGCAGCCAGCACATCCCCACTTGTGATCTCAGCGCTGTTCTCAAACAGAAGAAAACACCACCTCTTGCGTGACTCACCAACACCTCCTGCCTATCTGTGCACTGATCCTCTTGGCTCAGGGGAGGGCAGCCCTACGTGTATTACAGATCGCAACGGCTGTACAAAAAGCTTTTACAGCTGAAGTGCTTTTACTGTCAGTCTTCAACATGTCTACGCTATGGCTCTTGTCTTGCTAACCGAACACGATACTTGCGTGCAGAGCTATCACCAGATAGAAGACATCAGTTGCATAACCGCTACCGTGGCTGACGGAGGCCTCACTATTCCATTTAATTAGCAAGTTTCCCATACAAATTTCAGTTTCGTGTTCAGTAAAAGATATAATGTCAAGACAGCAATATTTTCTTTAAAATTGTCTATTATGGGGAATCCAATGCAACTGCTAGCAAACTGTTAGCTACTTTCACAGTTAGAGACTCAGTCTCAAATTGGTTCAGATGGCTCTCAGCAACCAGCTCTATCCTCTGCATGAAACATTTTTCAGTGTCATTCCTTTTCTTTCTAGATTAAGGATAAAAACAAAGTAGCATGGGTCAAGCCTAGTAAGATTGCTTTAGAAGCCCATTCACTCAATGATTACTTCCCAGTTTATAGTCAGAGGTCTCATTTGAGCAGATTTTAATCCATCTTGAATGCACAAATTCCTTCCATGGTTCCAATTTAATCAAGGAACACCCTACCCAAAACAAACTGGTATTTCTTACTAGATACCTGATTAACAAAGCTTGTTATGGCATACAAAGCTTGTTATTGCATACAAAGCTTACACCTAGGTGTTATTTTCCTTGAGGTCACATTGATTGGCTGACACAGAAACATTCATCTAGTCAAATACATAAATCATGTATTTTGTGTGTGATATGCTCCATCTAGCAGGTCTACAGTTTCTCCTGTCATTCAGTTTGTGTATTTTTAATATAAAGTCCTGGTGCAACTCCAGAACTTCCCAGTTTTCCCAGAGCTGGGGAGGGTGTGAGAATCAGGAAACTACCTCCCTTTCCCCAACAATAACAGTTCACAGACTTCCTTACTTAACTCTTTGAAAGCTTTTGGATGTCTAGCATGTAAAGACACTACATCATACTTGCATCATTGGTGTTGCCTGTTAGAAGAGCAAGTACTCCACTGTCCTACTACATGAACACATCATCTCTTTTTCCTACTAGGAATTATGACCTACCTGTCTGGATTGCCAATGATTCAATAATAGCACTGTAGTATCCAACTAAAGAATTTATTTTGTTCCTATTGCTCTCAGGAGAAAGGGACTTTATTTTCACTGGCCCCATATAGCTCCTCACCTCTTTTGCTGCCCCCAGCAGTCACCCAAAGAGTATTCACTAACATCAGCCTCTTTGCAGCCACTTTCACTTCCTTTCAACTTAGGATTTCTCTTCACCTTAAAGGGAAAAACCAGCTCATCACAGTCTTTTCTCTCATCAACAACTTAGTGGCTTTGTAAACATCTGTTAAAGTATTGTTAAACAACTCCCTACTATTAATTGATTTTTTGTGTCAAATGCTTGCTTTCTCCCACTGGATTTGGCTTACAGTTACTACTTTTCATTTTGCGGAGTCAACCCCATTAAGGTTTTTGATGCAGGAGGGAAAATAGAAGACCAAGACTGTCAGTAAGCGAGAATAACACTGGGACTCACCATGCAAGCACCTAACACAAGAGAACTTTAAAGTCATTTTGTCTTGTTTGTAAAAAGGAGGCATCTTGACTGTCTCCCTCTAGGCTGGTACCCTGCGGTATTGCAGCAAGAAAGGGGGTGTGGGGAAAGGAAAGTGTTAGTAAAGGAAAGTTACTCACTCATGGCTGCCGGATATTAAGGAGGTTGATTTTTCCTGCACTGCAGTCACTAAAACTGGATACTCAGATAAAGACTCCAGGCTTCACATAGCTTGCATAACACCCAGAACCAATGAGACAGCTACCGGCATGGAAAAGTGGAATAGTCTTGTCTATTAATAGTTATTGCACATCTAGTCTTACCAAAATCCAGTTCTAACTCGAGAGCTGTCTGGAGCACCAAACAGTTAGTTTCCCATATTTTTCTGGGGAAGGGAGAGTTCTAGAAATCACCATCTGTGTATGTTTCAAGGAGAGAACCTACTGAGTGCTGAAAAAAACCATCATGTTAAATTTAAGGTATCACATACATCTCCTGCACTTTTCAGTTTTCAAGGTTCAAACGTAGCATATCAAAAGTTCTAAGAGTAATCAAATCCACTTTAACGGGCTTTTAGAATAAAGGGTAACACGTATAAGCTTTCCTAAGCAACCTAAAAAAAAGTTTACATTAAAAGATGTAACAGATACACAACTATGCTGAAATATTTTTATTTGTCTAACATATGAAATAAAACAAGTTACAGCAAAGCATGAAATCTGATGAGGATTCTACCTTAAGGAAAAAAAAATTGTCTTTTGTAATAACAAATAGTTGGAAACAGCGCACCGCTTTAGCGACATTGTTCCCTTCAAGACAAGTCTAAACTGTTCAACATTATGAAAACTCTGCCTATTGCTTTGTACCAGAAAATTTATTACCCTCAAATCATTTACAACAGACAGCATGCATTCCAAAACTGATTTGTTACTTTAGGCCACAACAACTCACTTTCAAAGCTTAAAGAATCCATTATACTGTGCAAAGGAAAGAGCATGAACAAGACACATATTAGAGACGAGTTTAAATGGAATTCCATTAAAAAGTTTAGATCGAGGAAGCCTACAAACATGGCCATACAATTAATTTGAAGCATTCTTGGCACAGTGGACTGGGGAAAAAGATTGAATACAATTTTTATTTCATAAAGTGTGCAAGCATTTGTCACAATTTCAGCAACCTGCTTTCTTGGTTGGGAGAAGGAAGCAAGCCAGTTAGAGAAGTCAAATATGATTAACACAGGAACTCTTCTGTTTGGGAGATGTTATTACCTGCTTACACAGTACGTGTCATTTATTTTACTTTGGTGCAGCACAAAACGCAATATGTGTGTTCAGCACTACTCTGTTTTTATTTTTTTTTTTTTATAAGCAACAATAGGCATTTGGGTCAGTGGGAACTATTTGATTAAAATGTTTTATATGTTTTCCAGCTATGGAGGCCACTGAAATTTAACAACTGCTTCTCCGGTCTAATCGATTTTCCTAAGGTCTGAGAGATTATTACACCTGAAGAGGCAAAACCAGCTCAAAGAGAATAAGAAGCCACAGAAGTCACACAGAACCCTAACCCCGCACACACAGAGTTTCCTCAGACCAGGTTGTGAAGGGGCCGCAGGAGGCTGGTGCGGGTGCTCAGGGCAGAGGGTGCAGGGCACTGAACTGACTTGAAAAAGGTGACACAGGGCTCCGGTGTCAGCTGATGCTGGACTCTACTGTGGCACCGGGCTGAACATCTGCATTTAAAGATCAAAGAACTTACGCAGAAAGCCAAGATTTAGAAAGTTACCTACACGCTTTGATTTATAGCCTCTTTAATCACAAGAGACAATTCTCAGGATTTTTTTTTTTAAATCACTGCAAATTCACATCATTAAGAGTCTCTTTGTACTAAGTTATCACAAAATTTGAAAGGTAGCATAGAAACAGCATATAGAAGTGATACGTATTTGGTCAGCATTTTGAAGTCCTGTGTTTCTTTGAACTGCGGCATACCCAAATAGTTCAACTTAGGCTTTAACTTGTGTGTAATTCTATATGACCAAAATACAGGAAGCTGCTCTGAAAAGAAAACAAAAACATACAGCACAACTGTGAGCAACTGACTGTAGGTGCTTAGCTGCCTACTGGGGTTAGCCCACAACAGTAGCTAGCCGAGTGCTTTGCAGGTGACAGTGTTGTTCTGAGTTTAAAACATGGGTGTTTGCAACTTACTTTTCTATTCAAAGCCATAGGACAAAGAAGCCCCAGCATCACAGAGTCTGGCTTGTTGCTCTTGCAGGGAAGCTTCTCATAATCTGCTCAGGGACTGATCAAACGAAAAACTGTCTGGGTTCCTTTATCCAGTCACTCTCTCTGCCTGGAGTCACGTTCTAGTGGTCCATTCCATAATTGCTACTGCTGGAAATTGATTTTTTTTTTTTTTTTAAAGCTGTTAAAAATCTGCTGTTCCTTAAACAATTCTCGTCTCTTTTTTATTTTATCCAAACTCCATATCTATTTTGTTTTTCAGTTTTCACTTGAAATATTGACTGTGAAAAAAACAAAACTGGTCAAAACCAATCCAAGCTATTCTGAGCATACTAATTGCAGAATGAAGTATAGAGTAAAAAAGAGAGCATCATTATCTAACGTTTAAACAATTTCTGTAAAGCTACCATTTAAGACCTGGGTCTTCTATGATCTTTGTCCAAGGAAAATCACCAGTGACCTTAATGAGATTTATTTAGGCATGCAGATTACACCATTAAGTTAACAGGGGATTTTATAATACATGGAACCAACTCTGTTACAGGTGAGCATTTACATTCAGTAACAGTCAGAGGGGCTACTGAACGAGCTTGTATCCAGCTGATTTTTTTTCTTTCCTACAGTAGTGTTACTTCTTAGTGACGATAATATATTCTCAAAGAAAATGCCTTGTTTGTTCAAAATAACACATTTGTATTTTTGCGTCTGGGTCAACTGTCCATGTGTATGTTCTAGAAAACATTTCTAAACAAGGGCAAGTTATGAACTGTAAATGGACTTAGAAACAAGAAAGCAGACTGAGTCTAAGCCCAGAACACTGATTCCCTGAGTTTTGGGAATCCAAACACTGCGATTCAAGCACATGCAGCAACACAAAATACTACTAGAAAGCATCCAAACCCAAGTTAGTATACGCCCCTGACTCCTGCTTTCCAGCCAATCTCTACATAAAAACCTCCATGAGGTCAGATGAGGAAAATGCAGTAACGCTTCCAATAGAAACACAGCTTCTAGTTCTTACTTGCAATTTGTAGTGTCAGTGTTCCACATACCCCCTTTAACTCTGTGAGTAATGCTGAGCCGCAGTTTGTACACCAAGAGTCAAAAGAGCATGTTTCTAGTTTCAAAACCAAACAGGTCTGTAGAGCTTTTTTGCTTTTCTATAAGCAGTAGCTTGCAGACGGGTAGGTGGAAATCAGCACCACACAGTGCGACAGCACGAGGATCAGTCATCAGCCTTTGTTGCACCAAAGCCTTGCTAAAGCTAGGTGTTGAAAATATGGGTTAAAAGGCCAACTTTTAAAGTCCTGAAGGGTTTTTTTTCCACCCTGATTTTTCTTCACATTTCTGGTCACTTAGTACTGTAGCAGAATAATGAAAAAAAGAAGTTTCGATTATTACCTCGGAGAAATTATTTAATGAGACAAATGAAAAATGTTCGTAGTTCATCACAGCCAGCTCTGGGTACCGAAAGCTCTTGTACAGCTGGCTCTCTTGGACCTCTGTGATAGTTTAGGGCCACATCCTCATTAAATACATATGCACAAAGCAAAACTTTCTACTGCATGTACATGTGACCACTGTGGTAGTAGAAGGGACCAATTTAGAGGATGCTGAAATATAATTACATCATATATCCATTAGAAGGATGGTCTTTTCAGCTCCCAGAGAATTTGGCAGAGCATTAAAAGCCTGTCAAGATTGACCAGACAGTAACTGAAGGGGAGGAAGCAAAAAAACACCAAACCACAGCAAAAAACTGAAAAAGGATTTCTAGTGTGCTTTTGCATTTTTCTTTGATCTAAAATGGAAGTAGTATTCTGGAAGTATACCTAAGACAAAACAGAGAGAAAGTACCCAACATACCTCCCCCCCCACTTTGCTTACCCCCAAAAACCAGAGGGGCTCTTGGCAGAATCCTTTTTTCCCCAAGGACATCCCTATTATTACACGTTTCACTGGAAGGTGGGAGACAAAGGTTCAAGCTCCAGGTATAAGAGTGGAAAAGCTCTGCAGAAGTGCTCCTGAAAACTTTTCCAATGGAAGTCCCAACTGAGCATCCATCTTCCTTCATTTTAAATCTGCAAGTTGTTTCAAATTCCTGTCAGAGATTCTTTTAGGGCACAGGAAAAAGTGATATTTCTGACCAGCTTTAATTGCAGTATAATAAATACAGATTTTGATCAACTCGTATCCAAGTTGAGAGATTGTACAAGTAAAGAAAACCATCTTTTCTCTCCTCTTCCAATTCCCACCTCTCTCAGCTATCTCCAGCCCAGCCTTAGAAATCTGAGCTCAGATTTGGAAACAAAATTTGATTTTTCCTTTGAGGATGCTGATAGTAACTTGTTCCAACTTGTTAAGAGAAGTTCCTCACTTGTTCAACTCTATCACTGCTAACAGGTTTGCCCAGCTCCATGCAGTCCCTTTACAATGGTCTCCAGGCTTGTTTTCAATGTTGCTGTTCTGGAAAGTAACAGGCTCATTTGTGTGTTTGTCAAGTTCCCCTTCTCTTCGGTAAGGCGTCCCAATTTCTGCTTGGAGAGCTTGCTTTCTGCTCTTCTAAATACAATCCCTCTGCTCTTCTGGTACGAGTAATTTATGTTGCAGGAATGGATAGAGAGTAGAGAGAAAGTTCAAATCCAGAGCTACCTGAGAGCTATAAATTCTAGAGAGAGGGTTTTGTTTTGATTTCCTGGATGGAGGTGCAAGTTTGGTTAGATTTGGGGTTTATCGCTTACTAAATGGAACATGCTCTCATGCTGCAAAGCCAAGCTTTTCTGCTCAAGTTTTAGCTGGTGTTAGTCTGCATTCTTCAGCTAACTTGGAACAAAACAGGTTCACGCCAGCATAGGCTCCAGCTCACACTTTGTGCTTTTACGAAGGTTTGTTCTGGGCCTTCATCACCAGGTTTGACTCAAAGAATACTCTGACACTTTTCTCAACCCTTACGGCTCTGCACTGAACTTGAATAGATTTGATTTTCTAATCCCCTCTATTGATTTCTAGGCATGTTTTTGAAACGTTAAATGATTTAGATCCTTCATTTGGAACAAAGGACCTGGCACAGGGCCTTCTCACAGTACAACCAAGCTGCTGCAAACACAGAGTAGACTGGAAGAAAGTTGCAATGGTTATGTCAAATCCGTGAGCTGAAAATGATGTCTCAATAGCAGTATCTGCCAGCCAGAGAAAGAGGCTGACAACCAAACGCATTTGCGGCTGAGGCTTACAGCTGTTTAACAAGTTACCAAGGCGTCTCAGCTAACTTTCGTAAGGGTCCTCAGGGACAGAGAAGTTAGAGTAAGGCCTGTTCTGAGGAACATTTTTCTGCATCTTGCCTGAAAAGAATTTATGAAATTTAGTATTGCCGTCAGTCACTGGGACTTTTGTGTGTGCAGGCAGCTACCCTTAGAAGAACAAAAGTCCTTAAAGAATTCAAAACTAGCTTTGAAATGTTAATGAATGTTTTGTCATATGCATCAGAGGGAGAAGGGCCAGATCCTAAATGTGTCATGGCTGTAGATGACACAATTAAGCACTTTTATCTCTATTCCTTGATTTTACATTTTGATTCTTTATAGTATTTACTTAGAAGTGCTAACTTCCAGTACTTAACTGAATTTGGCTTTCTCTATAAAGACTGCATCTCCAACAAGCACGCTTCTTCAAGCGTAGAGGCAAGTTTTATTTTTAAATAAATAGACCTTTGAATAGGAATTATTTTATGATGGTTCACTATCTTACTATTATTTAAAGCATTCCCACTGTCTTATTATTATTTAAAGCATTCCTTGCTAGATAAGCTGGTCCAATGACTGTCCTCAAAAACATATGGCCATCTCAATGTCATCATATACCTTGGAACACAGAACACATACAACATACATGAAATAAAAGAGATTGCCTGTAGACAGGATCAGAAAAGAGCCAATTTGGATCTGAAATACCAAATGTTCTGGATGAAAAATTTTAAATTAATTTAATATATCTGTTGGTAACTCCCCTGCTTCCCTTGAAGCAGTAGCTTTTCCCAAGAATTACCACACCTTTGTTACAGAACTGGCTCTCTTAAATGTGAATAAGTAACCAGAAGAAACATGCATTAACAGCAATGTATTTTGAATTTTGTCGCAATACAAGATATCTTGGCTTTTCTGTGACAACACAACATAGAAATGTCAAGCAAGTTCCTCTCTGCTTCATTAGTCTTAAAAAAAACCCAAACCAAAAAACACCACAAAAACCCCAAAACCCAAAGAAAAAAACTCCAACCCCCCCATCCAAACGCAGTTTGGATCTTCCAGCCTAGGAAATTAGTTTTCTACGTCTGTGAAGGAATAAAAGACAAAGCCAGAGCATTCAAACTTTCCTATTCAAAGTTGATAAGGATACTAATCCAGATACTGATGCACATTCCTGATTCCCACTCCCCACAGAAACAAAAAACCACAAGCCTACATGTCATTTCAGAGACCAGCAATCTTTATAGAACCAATATAATTAGTGTGCTGTAAATAAAAAGAAAACTATCAAATGCACAATCAAGACATCTCTGTTTTCTTGCAAATTTTGTATTAGAGCTGAAGTCAATTGGCATTGCACTGAAAAGACGGAGAAAGTGAAAAAGAAAACAAAATGCATGCAAGTAGGTTTTCTATCAGCCTTTTCGAATCGGAGGTGTTAGCAGGCGCACTGGAACTTAACCAGCTCCACTAGATGGCAACACGCGGTGTTAGCGTTCCCCACCTCAGCGCTAATACTCTGCATTTCTGACTTCCCCCCCCTCCTTTCTGCCTACTGTCAAATGAAAATTGATCTTTTAGATGAAACAGAAAAAGACTTATTTAACTGTGTGCTTTTCACAACTAAAAACGTTGCCTGAAGCATCGTGGTATTCTGATCTGACCATGCTCCAGATCTGCAGCTCTGCTTCGACTCAAGAGATTCACTCAACTCTCATGCAAATGGCCAAAAGGGTGAGAAAGACTAATATATTAAGTAGGTAATTGTGCAAGAGTGGGTGTAGGTACAGAGCAAGAAAATCCACCAGGTAAAGGTTGCCATATTCACACTCATCAGGCATTGCTTCAGGGATAATCATTTTGTATACCCCGAGAATGCCAAATCAGTACTATCTTACCCATTATATCGGTATTTTAATCTCCTTGCACTCAAAACATGTAAACTTGCCTCAGTGTGCCAGCTGCACTGCAAGTCAGCCATGAAGACTATTGCCAACAATAAAACTCATAAGCAAGTTCAGGTTCTTAACAATGCAAGAAGCTCAGCCATATATTGGGACCTTGCTGTAGCAAAATCTCCATCAAAAATTTCAAAGCCAGCTCTTCTTGTTAGAACTACAATCCATTTCCCTTCCATCATCACTTTAGAAAATCCAGAAATGAGGTTTGGTTATACTATTAACATACTGACAACAATTTAACGTAATTCAATAAAGCTCTCTTCTTTTATTGCAAACCAGTATGTTCTACATGCAGGCAGAATTGCTTTATAGATTACACTGCTTTTGATGTCATCTTTGATCAGATTTACTCCTTAACTTCAATAGAACTATTTCAGAGCAGCACCTGCCCAGATGACATCAGAATCAAGACCAACACATTAACATTTTTTTAATTTGTGCATTGACTGAGAATATTTGTCCCTGATTGCAACAACTGTAAACGAGCAGACAAATGTCTTCCTAAAAATAGACAAAGTGGAGCATTAGCAGCACATCCTTCCCACAAACTGCACTTTTGCTTCTTAAAAAATTTATGAAGTACATAAACTCACACAGCATTGTATAAAACAAACCAAGACCCAGTCTCTGCCCCGAAAAGCTAACTTACAGGATCTTTCACAAGCAGTATCTATGAATATTCAGTCTATGTGCTCCATTTCCCTGTCATAGGAAGATAAGTTAGAGAAGAATTAACTGACAGAGAGATGAAAGACCCATATAGAGCATATGATTAGCAGAACAAGGAAGAGAACCAACAATTTTGGTTACTATGCTCCAGTGATCTCCCAAAGGATCACTATGCCTTGTGATCTCCCAAAGGATGTAATATAGACAATGTCACCGCCACAGAAAGTGACAGTCTTGGTCTGAACTGTTTTGTATACGTAGATGTCTTTCACTCGCTTTCAAAAGAGCATCTTGATCATGGTCCCATGAGTATACAATATCATGAAAGAAACACACCTGGTACAACTGTGACTTACAAGCATACATTCAAACTCTCTCATTTAAACTGCAACTTCAATGCAAACTATCACCAATCAACTACGGTTATGTACCAACAACATGCCATGGAACACTTATTTTAATATAAAACTTTTTGGGGTCTTTTTTTGTATTCTAAGGAGGTTTACAGTGTCCAAAGGATGAAACAATGTAAGTTAACATAGGAGACCTAGGAGCAGAAACCAGAATGAATCTGGCAGAGATCCTAATGCCGTCAGCTCCAGGATTTCTTGCAAGCTTTTAGTCTGGGGGTGTTTGCCATAAGCAGTGTAATGTTTCCTTTGCCACTACCACTCAATCCTGCAGAGTGCAAGTTTATTAAGGGCTGCATTTTGACTAATGGTACATCATACAACGTTAAAAACATTTTCTGGCTTTGCAATATTTTTCAGAGAAGCAAGATAATGTATTACAATCCAGGCCCCACTGCTCATTAAACTTTTGATCTCTTCACAGTTCCAGTAGACTAGAAAATTAATCCAGCTGATAAAAGACTGGAGTTAACTACCAATGCTAGAATGAACTTTTTATTTTTAAATCAAATTTCCTTGTGCCAATAAACCTTCTGTTGGTTATATCTCTCTCTTTTTCAGACCAATTCAATAATAGTTGTCTTATGCAGAGCTGGGTGTATGGTCAGAATTCAGTAGCAAGAAGTAAGGATATCGTGTAGCATAGATCGATATTTCTGAAGTCAGAAAAGATTAGCTACATACAAGGTGAGACTGGAAAAAACAATCCCAAGAAATTTCCAAAAACCCAGCAAAACCCCCATCTGTTCTGCAGTAAGAAACTTGCTCAGAGAGGTACAAAACCTCACACAAACCCAGCAAGCAGTTTGCTTGGCAACTAACTCAATCTGCTGCTTTTTTCCTGGGTGCCTGAGGAAGATTTTTAGCTGGTGACAGATTGTCATCTGCTGGCAAAGGAGAACAGGGATGCTCAGATCCCTAGGATGCCACTTTGCTTCCCAACCATCCAAATCCCCTGTGAAGAACTGGACTTCAAGCCAAACAAAAATGCAGTTTCTTAATATCTCCAACGGAATATTTGTAGAGCAAGAAGCAACTTCTCCAAAGCTGGTAGGCAATAGCATGCTGAGATACGCTGTTAAAGGTTGCAGAAGAGGCATGGAAGAAAACAAGGTATAACTTTTCACCATATCCAGATGAAGGAGGGGGACAGATAGATGCCCTTTACATAGTGGTTTCTGAAGTATTCTCCAAAACAAGGTCTAGGGGAAGGGGCGTGGTTTTTGTCTGTATGGGTGATAGCACCCTTACAAGAAGAGCAAACAACTTTTTTCACCACAACAGTTTGCTTTTCCTGTCTCTCATTTTTTCAAACCTCTTTTGCTCCTATTATATCTGTAGATGCACCTGGCACTACTGTACACAGTGCCCTGAAAGCCCCTCAGACAGACTTGTTTTAACATCCTTCGGAGAAGGACAGAATGAGAGAGTTCTACAATTTCTAGATAAGGAGAAATTAATTTGTTTGCAGAATGACTCCACGGACATGTAATAAGCTGAGGCATGACGAGAAAATACTGAGGCAGGATTTCAACTTGGGGCAGATCCTCCACTGGAGAGCTGCCAGATAAGAGACTATCTAGAAAGAGAGAAAGAATGGGAGGAAGATTAATTTAAAAAAAAAAAAAAAATTAAAAATTCAAATCCAGGAAACCATGACTTATGGCTAAATGAAAAAGAAAGGCCTATTTTCCCCATAGTTTTAAAATGGAGCGATGATACAGAAAAGACTGAGAGCTAGCTACTACTGGTAAAGTAAAGGATCAGGAGGTCCAGACAAAGAACCTGGGAGGAAACACTCCACAGCTATCTCCTTTGGAGGTAACAAAATAGTGATAAAACAGTATTTGCGAATACATTTCCTGAATATGTCCATCTAAAAATACAGTTTTTGGAGCAATAAACTTCCCAGAGATAAGTGCCCTGACTGGGGAGGCATTGGTGTGCCTCCGCCTGTGCACATACAGTTTTGGATTGAAGAGCGAGAATGCCACAGGAGAGCACGCAATGCAGCTGGCACATGATTACTTCAATGCATGTACAGGGAGGTGATAAATCATTCAGAGCTTCAGGGATTAGGGACTCCTGCCAAACCCCCAAAAATGCCTGAAACTTGATAAGAAAGAAACAAAGAAAAAGTCAATACTATGTAAGCTCTATTTCTCTAAGTTGGGCAACATTAATAATAATTAAAAAAAAAACAAAACAGAGTATTTTATACAATTTATCCCATGCTTCATTATTGTGCACAACCTGAAAAAACACTGAATAAGACTGATATTAAATCCCAATCATTTGTGCATCCAATTATTTCACTGAAATCAGATGGTTTGTATGTATGTTGTTTGTATGTATGATGTTTGTATGTATGCCCTTTATGATTTTCCCACTGTTATGACAAGGAAAAGGGGATGCTTATGAGATACGCCTGGCAGAAATTTTAATTCCATTGAGATAATTTTCAAAAACTGCTTTCAAAATTGAAATAAGTAAGGATGCCTGAACTGGCCAAAGCACCAACAACTTGTTTAGCTAAGAAAAGCGCTTTTTTTTTTTTTTTTTTTTTTTTTTTTACCAAAGCTGAAGACTTACATTAGGGGATGCCTGAGCAAATCAGCTTACTGCTGGTCAAATTCATGTTATTCTGTTGGGTTAGCAGAAGCACTATTGTCCCTCGACCTGCAAGCTTCTATTGTAGCCTATAAGGATTCAGTGTGAACTCCCTGTTTGGCAGCTGTTAACACCTGGTGTTTAGGCACATAGACAAGTCCTGTTTAGCCATACGCTTGACTGATCCTATAACATGTAAGTAATATTGCAGTGCTTGTTAGTCACAGAGTTTCACTCTCTGGCAGGCAAAAGCCACAGAAATTCAGACTCGAGCTTGGCAGACAGAGCCTCTAAAAGAAGGTGTGGAACACCTGGTGGGTCTGTTTAGTTTGGTATTATCTCCCCAACTGTGGCAAAAGGAAGCATTTTTTAGACGAAAAACATGCATGCCCAGCCACATTCTACAGACCATTCCCCGTGTACATCCCTGACATCCACAACTGTTGTATTGAGGGTCTTATGGAAACATCCCTGCCATGTCCCCAGTGGCTTGTCCATGAATTTGTCTTTGCCTTTGTAAAACAGTTGATGCTCTTTTTCTCCACCATTGCTTTGGGCAGCCAGCTCCAGAAGGTCGCTTGCTACCTGCTGTGTGGAGAAGTATTCCCCCTTTCAGTTGTTTCAAGTTTAAATCTTCTTCATTTTCTTCAAGTGTTTTCTAAGCACTAGCATTGCAAGATTTGGTGAACTGTTCCACACTTGGTTCATCCACCACAATACAGGATGTTCTTCTGGGATGATAAATCCTTCCCAAAAGAATCCACATGAAGTGCAGCACAACATACAAGTGACAGGATCTCCTACGCTCCTTGCTCAAGTCATACACAATATTAATTCCACAAGATGTTCCAGCACAGGAAACAAACATACTTAAGTTTTCCTGTGTCTGGTAATATGCAGTGGAAGCTGTGATCACAATCTACTGATATTTGACCAAGAGGTGAGTTCTCAAAAGTCACTACTCTTCGGGATGATTTACTGAACACAAGAAAATTCCAGTTCCAACAGAAGTACTCAACATGTAGTTTTACATACGCTAGCATTAAAGAAAATTAAGTCTAGCACTGCCGCCACAGCTTTCAACCAAGAGTGAACTCTGCAATGCAGTATAAAGGGCCATCCTCTTACATGTAATATACACATACCTTGAATGAACGCTAAACTACAGAGTCAAGCACTAGGATTTTTACAGAGCCCTATTACGCATAACCGCATATCTTAGCCATTCAGTGTGGTACTTGCCAGCATGTCAAGCAATCTGATGGAGGGACTTGTTGAGTGCCTTGCCCCACTTGTCTGTGGAGAAACTGCTGCATCTTTTCAAAGTTATGATTTGCTCCATCCCATAAAAACAACGAGAAAGTGAAGATGAAAAAAAGTATTTAAAAAGTGGAAATTGGAACTGTAATAAAGCAATTTCCTTTTGAAAACATGACAATTGCTCAAGGCATAGGAACAAAGTGGCAAATCCTATTCCCCAAAGTATTGGGATCACTAGCAAAACCAAAGCGATGTTGCACCTCTGCACCTACGAAACAGCTGCCTGGCAAGTAAAGACAGCTCCTGTTTCATTAGTACCAAGCACTGTTCAGGTGCTTGTCAGCCTCGCTTTCCTCTTCGACAGCTTAAAACCGTAAAATGCAAACACCATTGCTATAATCCACTGGTCTTTTGAATAAAAGGCACATTTTAGGTAATAATGAGGCCTTAGGTCCTGCCATAAAATATCTTTATAACTACCTTGATTTCCAATCCCAAACGAACTTCAGAGGCCAGAGCCTTGACTCAAAGTGATAATCTGTTCTGCTACCAAGAGATTTTGTTCTTTCTGCTCTTTCCACACCCACATGTATACTCTTAGGCTGAGTCATTTGAGACTGGTAACTAAGCACATATCTGGACTCTGCACTGGCCACGTATGGTTGAGTGACCACATATCTTTATTCCATTTAATCTAATAAAAGAACAAATTCCCTATATTTCCTTCAACATCCTCTTCCTTAGAGGAGCACACTTCAGCAGCCAAGACACTAAAGCAAAGGTCTGTTTAGCCTCAGGAAAGCGCATACAATACCTGCCTGCCTCCCAACTTGCTCGAGCTTGTGCTGTTTTCCTCTGTGGTCATGAAATAAAATTAAAGATCAATTTAACCGCCTGGAAGAAACAAACCTATAAATAAGTAGTCATAAAACCTAGAAGACAAGACAGGAAGAAACAAAATCTAACGAACAAGAATAGAGGCTGAAAATTTAATTCCAGAACTAACCAAAGAAAAAGCAAACTTTCTATTGAATAGTTCTGGGAAAGAAAGCAATTTAAAATTTTTCCTGGAAGCACTTGTCAGTCATGCATATGCTCTGAAAAAGGCAGATGCATATGTCTTAGGCTATGGTTTGTTCACTTCTATGAAAACTAGGAGTCCCTGCTCTGAAGAGTTTACAGTCTAAGGGTGTGTTCACACTGTTGTCGTAGGTATGACACTTTCTGGTATAGACTTCTAAACAAACAATATTTCAATAGTCAACATCTACATAAATAATTAACCATTCTCAAAAAATTCCTGAATGAGGATAACACGGCCCAATAAATTATAACACAAACTCCATATTTGCAAAAACATGCGCAACTGCTGGAAGAAGTTCTTATTCAACCTGTTGTGGTTCAGGTTGTAAAACCATCATAGAAAAGGTACAAAGGAACTGACCTGTAACTCAAAAATTTAGGGGCAAAGTGCTAAATGGGGTATACTTAAATAATTTTTTCATTGTATATTATAAGAAAACATACATTGTCAAGCTAAAAGCATTGTTTCATTAAGTCAGTGACAAAGTTCCTATCAACTTCACTAGAACCAGGGGATTCATTCTCATGAAAGTAGCATAAGAATCTTGCCCAAAATTCAGGTTATTTATAAACACTGACAACTAATAAAGACAGAAAGGCAACTCATTGCTGCCAAAAAGAAAATATATAGTGGAACCCAAAGGCACCTACATGCATATCCTTCTTCAGGACAGCAATTACAGTCTCACGATAGATTAAGCAATATGTTCAAAGGGTGAGGAAGAGAGTAATATTATGATTTCCCAATTCTTTTGCAGAGCAATTTCTTTTCTCTAGTTCTCAATGTTTATTTTAGAGATTTAATATCAGATATTCCAAACTGCAGTTCTGACACTTCTTGAGCTTCATGGATAACTTATTAACCTGCTAGATAGAAAATTTTTTAACCTCAAATAAAAAACTGGATTGTCTGATTTCTTGATTGGCTGACTGCCTGTATTCCAAGTCAAGCTAAACTTGTACGCATAGACCTTGAAGTGTCTACTCATTTTGGGTGGGGAATTCTCTCCAGAGTACATATCCCAAGGGGTAAACATTTGTTGCTGTTTTTACTGCTTGCTGAGTGAGTTTTCTTCATTGCTGATTTGCAACATGACAAAAAACAAAGAATAACTCAGAATAAGAAGTACCAAGACAGAAACAACTTCTGTCTCTTTCCTTAGGGTAATAAAGTGTCTTGACTGTTCACTAAACACTGAGGCTGTAAAGCATCAAGATTTTGTATCTTAGATGCTTTGCTGATTCAAAAGAATCTTTTAATGTCACTCCCAAGTGACACGGAAAGCTCTTCTGTCTGATACACTGACGTTTATCTTTTCCCAGCAAGAAAAGATTAAATCCTTACAAATAGATCAGAATTTTCTCCTAAGTGTATTGTTCTGGCAAAAAAAAAAAAAAAAAAAAAAAAAAAAAGTCAGGAAATTTCCTTCATCTTAAAGAGAATCCATACCCCCAGGGAGGTGGCACTGTGTGGTGGCAATAAGAAGAGACAATCTATTAGGGTTCCTTCAGGACTGTTTCTTCAGGTGTTTCACCTAGCAAAAAACCATAAAAGAGGGCCTACTCCCTCAAAGTTTGTCAAATAGCGAGTTTGCCTTTTGGCATTCTGTTATAAGATCCTAACGTCTAAGGGAAAAAAGGAAATAACCAAAAGATTTTAAGTGCAAGAATAAATAACTATTTCTATACAGTTCTTGTCCCATTCCTTACTGGAGTTCTGCTATTGGTCACAAAAAATCAGAAAAAGGAAATATGAAACACAGCACCATTTGACTTTTGCATTCAGATAATTCTGATTCCAGAAGACTCCTTCCATGCCAGGCCAGCACAGAAACAACCTTATCCCACAGTATTTAGTCATAAAAAGAGATAGAAAAGTCACAAGTGTATCACCAAACCCTTCTTTGCTGCAGATGAGAGAAAGGTCTTCAAAATAAGGTACCCTTGGTAAATGAACTAGGGAAAAATCTATGCACAATAGAAAGAAACTAAATCTATGCATCTAATGCACAAAACAGCAAAACAGCTTTTTGATTATGGGATGAACTTTCACTTCTGGTTGTTGGCTCTGAGCAACTCGGTCAACATTTGAAATTGTATAAATAAAGAAAAAATTATCAAAGGATTCATCCATAGACAATGCCACCTTAAGGTAGCTTTTCTCAAATCATCATGTCTACAGATTCTTGCATTTGAAGTACCAAGAGCCTCTTTTTATTCAACCATCAAACAGCTTTATCTTCGCACAAAAAAATTTTGTTTTGTTTTCTTAGTTTTTTTCTCCTCCACCAGCCTTGCTAACTCTCCAGGGGTGCATACAGCTGAGCCACAGGAGCCTGTAGACTCTACAAGGCTATTGAAGAAGCGATGTATCCCTGCCACTGGGCTTAGCAGTTCCTCAAAAGCTGATTCTTCTACCCATGCAAAACTGCAATTTTACAAAGTCATTTTAAGACAGAACTTAAGTTACTTCAGAAAAGTCTTAAGTAATGAACTTCTTTCAGAATATTTGTTCAACTATCTATCTATATTTATGAAAGCAGAGGTGAGACTGAGGAGGGGCAGGGGAACTTCAAAGCTCCAAGCCACAGGTCCCTCTGAGATTTTTGCAAAAACCACCTGAGGAAATATGTCAAGTGGTGGGTGTCATGCAGTGATTTTTCATTAATTTTAATTACTGTCATTCTATAGGATAGTGAGCATCCTCAGTCCTTCGCCTCCAAATTGCACTGGGATTCATGCCAAATTTCTTCTCCCTCTTTGGTTCCCTCAAGCGGTATTTAGTAATGGAAGCGCTTTAACATGTTTAAATAAGAAGTGTAAATGCCAAACACTTTTGAATGAGACGGAACCTGTATCTTAAATGGCATATGAAGCCTTTATTTATAATTCTATAAACTAAAAACCTGGACTATTTGGGATCAAATAAAAGGCTTGATCAGGCTTGAGAAGAGAGTAGATGGAACATCCCCATTTAAGGAAGAGCAGAACAAAACACAAAGCAACTCTAACTTCATAACCATTAATAGTGCATACTGAGGGTGGAGGGGGAGGAAGAGACAAAAACCCACAATCAATTCCCTTGACAGTAGCTTATTGTTTTACTTCAAAAAAAAAAAAAATTATCTACACCAGATTTGCAATACAGGTGACCTAATAATAATATAGTCCTGGCTTCCTTGAGCCATGACGACTCGAGATCCCATTCTCCTCTTACATCCCCCAGCAACCATATGAGAATTGCTTTTGAAACTCAGGCATCTTTGTTGCAGTGCTCATTTTCAGATAAATTCAGAAGTCATGTGCCTGTGCAGAGGACTCACAGTGACCTGTGTTTGGAGCTAGCCAGACATGAGCCATGGCCAATCCAGAACTGGCACAGCCACATTACCATGGTTTTGAGCCCAGATTAGGTGCCTACCTCCCAGGAGGGAAGCAAATAAAAAAGGGAAAAAAAGTCCAGGAAACTAGAAGTATCATCTTGGGAACAATCATTAACAGCTTGAGAACAAGATCTTACTGGTTTGTGAAGCAAAGATTTCATTAAAGCATGAATGCTAACTGGGAAGCTTAGAGGCAGCAGTCCCAACAATTCAAATTTCCTATTCTTCCACTTGGATAGCAGCTGATGGGGCAGAGACGGCAATTCCGTGTTAATTAGAAGTGTCTCATGATAGCTGTGGTGTATTTGCCAAAATAGAGACTTTCTTTTCCAAAAAGCAGTATTTGTGAAGATTCACTTGAGTAAGGCTTTCATACAGTTTTGCTGCATCAAGCATTGCAAACAAAATTAATCCTCAACAAAAAGCAGAAGTCAGGTTGTATTCTTCCCCATGACAGTCAGTTTACCTTCAGAGACATTCCCCATTTCTAAAGGAGAACAGAGGTCCAATGAACAAACATCAACTAATTTTCCTTAGCTTTCCACAGTTAACCAAAGAGCAACTCACAATTTTTTTTCCCAGTTTATATTCTTCCACACCCACAAGTGGAGCTCACCCACAAGCTCAGTCATTTTTCACGTTAACAAATGTCAGTAGAAAGGGGAATACCTTCCTCCAAAAAAGTGCCAGCTTGGGACCTTGAGTAAATACAGTTACCATTTCTTTCCAAAGGCACCTACATTATCTTCTCAAAGCTACTCCAGTCAAAAGAAGTCCTGCATCTATACCTCTTAACTCCCCTTGCAGCAAGGCTCCTTGTCATGCTTGCCTGGCCCCAGGCTTGGTTTGCCCCACCTTCCTCAGTTTTCCTACTCACTTTAGGTAAAAGCCAGTTGTGTGCCAGACCCTGGGCTTTCACACCACCTTTTGCTCAACGTCTCCTACAAAAAGCCCCCTGAAAAGCCCTCTCTCAATCTGAAGAGGAGGGTTTGTTTTGGGGTTTTTTTGGGAGGGTCTCTGTGTGCGTGTTTGGGGTTCGTGCGTGTGTATGTGTATGTGTGTCCCGCCCCCCCAACTGCAAAGTTCTCCCTGCATCATCACCAGCCCAAGGAAATCTGCCATTGTGCAGTAAGATAGTCTCTTTGTGGTACAATTTTTCTGCAACTACGCAAAATCTCAGGGTGCAGAAAGTGAAATTTTGGGAACAAATGTGTGCTGGAGACTATTTAGAGACCTAAATTTAACAGAGATACATCCAAGGATGAGTTACAATTAAGTTACAGAAGTACCCCTCAATGTTCAGAATGAAGATATTAGAAGGCATTTTCTCATTCACTCTCCAAGTTGTTTTTCACCTATAAAGCATATCTAGTTGTCTTGAAACTAAATTCAGCTATTCAAAATTCAATTTAAATTCATTAACTAGCACTGTATAGTGGAAGGAGTCAGTAAGTGCACAACACCAACATCATGGAGACGTTGTCCTTCCTTCTTACACTGCAATTACTACTTTAAGTCACCCCAGATAGATTTGGCCCTGAATCTCCTTCAATTTCTGACTGACTTAGAACAGCGATATCAAGCCAAACTCCACCAGCAGTAAAAAGCTGTCCGTTCAGGTATTTCAATTGAAATCCAAATTGAATTTCTGCCTTTAAATTGAAATCCCACCCAAAGACAGAATTTATATCACTTGGAAAAAAAAAACCAAACCAAAACAAAACCCAACCCAAACAAAAAAAACCCCACATGGCCCCCCCTCACCCCAGATTTCAACAATAGCTTTATTTTTCAATTTTCTGGCCAAAAAACAGAGTGGAAAATGAGTTGAAATGAATTTGTTTGAGATAAAAGATCTATGTTTGGAGGGGTTAATTATTCCATTTAAAAAAAAAAATCAGATAACTCTGTTATTTCAGAACAGAAACTACAACAATTTAACTTAAAAGCTTTGGAATTATTCTTTTTTGACCCTTCTAAAGGTTTTACTGGTGTCAGTTCTTTACTCAAAACTATTGAATCTACCTGTGGTCTGTGTGTTGAAGTGTCCCTTAGGGATTCTTTTGATTCTGGTTACACCAGAATTTCAGCTTTGTTACTTGCTAGGTCTGATTTTGGTCTTCAGGACTGAAGCATTTTCAACACCAAAGAGAAGGAAGATAATAGTGTAATCAGGAAGTGGAAATTCTTACAGACATAGCCGCAGAGTACAAGAGATTCATAAAGATCTAGAGTGGCATGCGATAGCAATGTGTCTGAGATGTTAGATATAGAACAATGAAGTCTGCATTAGAAAGAAACAGATCAGGACTTTTTCAGCGGATACAGGAGGAACAACAGAAGGTAGCCTCTGTGTTTTCTTTGGGTCACATTTGATAATGCAGAGATCAACTTTCTGTAGGGAGGGGATATTTCACTATGCAAGTATTTCATATGAGTACATGGTAGTCAGTGTAATATTTAAATTGCACAAGCTGGACCTGGAATTGTTCTGCATTCTCTACATATTAAAAAGGTAATGCAGAAGAAACGCAGAGAATATCATTACCTTCCCCCATTCCCATGCTGTACTCTCTTTTGTAACAGTTTACACTTAGATCCACAGATAAAACATTAATGAGAATTCTTCATATTCACCTTATCAACAGTCTAAATCCTTGCACTAATGAGGAGCATGGAGCACTTTTTATATCAAGCTGTGGTGTTTGTTTACCTTTGCACGATACATTAGAGCCCAACCTCCAAGAAATATAACAAGGTCACTCCTTTACTGGTATTCTCCGTAGTTGTTTGGCACTGAGATTTGGACAAGTGAAGAGACACATCTTTCAGCACCAGCAGATTTAGAGAATACATGCTCTGCTTTGAAATACGGGAAAATTGATCCTGCAGGGCTGTTTACTTCATCAACACACCTTTAAGTGCTATCAGGGCACCTGCGTGTTGCATAATTGCTATTCCTCTCTCAACCAAACATCAGCAAAATTTGTAGTAGGTAAAGCTATAATCATAGCGAGTGCTACAGACAATTTCCACAGTCCATATTTAAAAAAAAGAAAAAAGTTTATTAGCAAGATCTTTTCTGGAGCCTACCTGCTTTCTTCCTTTATTACATGCCCCCTGAACTGGCATTAGCTTTGGAAAGGTAGTTTATTTGAGCACATGTGATAACCTGGTACATACATATACTTTCCTTTGTGTTAAGCTTTCATACAAATGAACTCTCAGATTAAGAATTATTCAGAAATACTCGGTCTTCCCCAATATTTTGTGGAAGTTAGATTTGTCTGCATGGTTTTGGTACAACAGAACAAAGCAAAGCAGTCTCAGCAGTAGTATATTGCCCTTCATAAATTTCTTTTACCCAGCTCTTTTCCTAGCTCAGTTGATGAGGCCTTAAAGTCTCACAGCTGTTTAGAACAAAAATGCCCTCTTCTCCCACTGAAGGCAGCTTTGAGTTGAGTTTGTGACTATGCAGTTAAGCCAGTGACCAGGCAGTAAAGTCATGACCAGTCATCGGCAGAACCAAGCAAGGATTAAAAAACAAGTCAGCCCTCATTAGCTGAGTGTCAGAAGATTGCAGATGACCTGCTTGAAGCAAAGCAGCAGCATTAGGTGAATACACACCACCACCAGATAGAAAGCATTTCCAAGAAGTTATACATTTAATAAGGACTTAAGTTAAAAAAAGTAACAGTTTGGAGACTACTCTACATTCAATATCACAGATTTTAAATGAGGAATTAAGCTTTACTATCCCCATTTATGGCTAAGCAAATCCATAAACCACAGACACATGGAAAGATTTATCTGTAGTCACCTTACTGACTCATGATAGATTTTGAAATAGCACCAGGTCTTCAGCCTCACAGTGTAACACACAAGGCCTGAGTGACACTACGCTACTTGGTATAGCCACTGATGGTAGGTATTCAATAGACATTTATTCAGTTTTATTTTCCTGAGCTCTTGAAACAGATTTTTTTTTTTTTTACATGATTCATTAGCATTATTTAAATTCTATGTCCACACCTCCAAAGTTAGACTGTCCTATTAATTATGTTCTACTTCCTTGACCTTAATGAAGATAATCCTCTCCACCCTGTGATTTACAAACAGATCCTTCCCATTGCCACAAGTTACAGCCTTCTTTTCTCTAAGCAGAAGTCAAAGCTAACACGCCAGCAGTCACTCTACTAGGAATGCCTCGTTTGCATGAACAGCTACATTTTTCACTGGACAATTAAGCTCCACAGGCAAGATTTGAGCTTCCTTTGCTCCTTCAGCCTGCCCATCACCTCTCACATTTCTTTGCAATTCCATGCCATGTTTTGTACTGTATTGATCTATACATAACGAAAACTAGTAGAGCTAATCGAAGAAGATAAATGCAATGAGATTTCATCGAGAAGTTAACTTTTCCTATACATTCCCCAAAGAACTATGCAAACTTTGAAATTCTTTGTTTAGAATACTTCCTCCCTCTCACTTTTTGACTGGCATTAATACAACTTCCTTGACCTGACCTTGTCCAACTGTTCTTTTTAAAGCCCACTATTGTAGACTACAACATGCAGTGTTGTCTCTCCAAAAAAGGCCCTGATCTTCATCTGTGGACAAGCCTATGCTGCATTTTCTGTACCCATAGGACAAAAGCTTTAGGAAAAACCATGTCAGAATATTACTTTGGACCAAGAATATAAGCCTATTTTTAGAAGGATCTAGTAAATCTTTCCTTTCACCACTTCCTTCTATTCCTCATGAAATTATTAAAACAAAAAACCAACAAAAAAAAATTTTGAAGAGATTGAGAACCAACACAACTCCTCCCATTGCCACACTCCAGGCTGAATGCTATGACCCAGTTCATCTGTCTCAGAATTTGGGCTCAGTGTCTGGCTTCCGGCACATCTTCAATTGCACGTTGATAAGATGCTGCCTAACTACTAAAATAACGAGCCATGGTTTAACTCTGTACATAATATAATGGAGAAAAGTATACAGCACTTGCCAGAATGAATGTATGGATGAATAAGGATGCTTAAGGGTATGCAACAGTAAATAGATATTTCTCATATGACTGATCAGAGTGAAAACTATATTCCAGTTTATTACATAGCCTGCAGACATAAAATTGAATAGTAATTGTTTGAACTAGATTCAGCAATACCTACCACAATCCACTAATGAGAGAGACCTGTGTTGTCTTGCACTTTTGGATTAAGATTGTTGAATACATTGTATTTTTAGAACAGCAATAAGGAGCTTTTACATTACTTATGAAACACATGACACAAAAATTTAACCAGGTAGAACAACTAGTCTGGCTAGTAAAGAACTGCAAAACACGAGAAAAGCTGGGGCTAATTCGACTTCTACATGGCACAAGAGAAGTCTGCAGTCTAATTCAAGGCTATTCTGAGTCAATAGAGGACTTGCACTGACTTCACTGGATTTACTCAAGTCTATATTGAGGCCAGTTAAGAAAGTTACCAAATTAGTCCAAATGGAGCAGTTTTGTGATTTTCTTGTTTGTTTGTTTGGGTTTTTTTTTTCCTGTTTTTTAAATCTGGTCTTGCTTTCCACTGAAAGTTCCTTTAAAACAACAAACCTTTCATATATTTGTGTAACATATACAAGAGCCATATCAAAAAAAAGTACAGATCTCCACCTCATAAAAAGTTTTGGGAATGACTATAGGAAATCCATACAACCTTAAACATCTAGCAAGAATGTATTACAAAGATTGATAAACTTCTTCAGGAGTAACTGATGCAGAACAACACCTGATGAAGTCTCTGGCTTCACAGTCTGCTATTAACACCAAAGCACAAGAACGTAAGCATGAGTGCCAACACACATCAGTTTTATTATTTAGAGAAAGCAGAACATACATTTATCATGGGCAGCACTGACACATCAAAGTGCTGATTATATGCCACTGTAGGGCTACCCAAACTTAATTGCTCCATGGTTGTTCAACATCAATATTGCAAAAAAGTTGCAGACAGACCTCTGTTTATTCAAAGGAAAGGACATAGCTTGTTACATCAAAGAGGAGTCTGCTGGACCAGAGGGGAGACAGCAAGCAGTACCAGGAAAACAAACAAACAAACAACCTCAGCAGTTTTAATTGCTTCGCTGTCTGTTCTGTGCAGGCCTTCTTCTTACTGGCAAATAACTCCTTAAAGAAAGCTAGGAGCAAAGCAAATGCACAGTACAAGGAAGGCACTAGAGTGTTACAATGGAATAGCTGTGGTTACACCCAAACCATACCGAAGAAGAAAAAGCAGGAACAGGCTAAAAAGATCTGAGCTACTCTACCATGCTGAGAGGTTGCTCAGTTTTCTTTTAACAGTTACCACTCATGAAGAGTAATTACACTTCAGAAACAAATAAAGCAAAATCCCAAACAACACGCAACATATGTATCAATTCCATCCACCAAAAACACGGTACATACCCAGAAACCAGGAAAAGAGGCATCATTATCCAGGAAGAGATCTCCAAAACAACAACAAAACAAAAAACCCTCAAAAAAGCAAGGTAGTGTGGAAAATCAACTCTTTTATGGCTATAGCACTTCAGAAATTATGCAGGTCTCCATAAGTGTATAGCAGATGAGCAAAGAACAATATTATAGTCTTCACATTACTTATTTCCTAAGCGTCATTATTTGACACAAGACCACAATC
Source organism: Calonectris borealis (assembly GCF_964195595.1). Classification (NCBI taxonomy): domain Eukaryota; kingdom Metazoa; phylum Chordata; class Aves; order Procellariiformes; family Procellariidae; genus Calonectris; species Calonectris borealis. The sequence goes on along the minus strand of NC_134321.1, from coordinate 23,675,405 downwards.
ATAAGAAAACGGTCAGTACAGAGACATCCCTCCCTTCCCACACACTGTAACATACCATAGTACACTCCTGCTTGGAGTCTTAGCCATGAATTTCACAACTGCTGTTTCTCCTCTTGAAGGACAGGAATCGTATGTTGTGTAATCAAAGCTCTCAACATAACCAGAGCAGAAAGCTTCCAGAATTACAGATAGCTAACAAAATTGGAAAAACAACACCATAATACTGAATAACCCAGTACCTCCATTTTATTTTCACTCACAAAAGGCTCAGGTGTGTCAATCAACAGTTGGGTTTACCCACAGCCAGGGTAAATAAGGATGGACTAGACCACAGAGAAAGCGAGCAACCGTTTCTAACCCATAAGAATATCTGACAGTCAAAGCTCTTTCTCTAAAACACACAGCAGCAGCTCAAAACCAGAGAGAAACCAACTGCAGGACACGTTTGCTCCACCACCACCGTGATGACTGGACCACAGGAAGACACAAGGCTGTTGGGTTGAGCCTGCCCTGAGCACAGGAGGTGCCTGCCCAGCCCTGGAAAGCCCCATTTTGAACCACAGCTGAGGCAGGGAAGAAGCACTAATTTCCACCTGCACCCAGCAGCACCTGTGCCAAGAGCCCACCGCAGCCCCAGGCCTCCCCAGGTGCTTTATTTACATCCTCTTAGCTTTCATTTAAGGAGGCCAACAGAAATGTTTTTCTCACAACAATAAAAGAGAAGTAAGGGAGCACACTAAAATGTGATGTGCAGAGGTGTATTTTTTTACCTCCCTATACCAATGCCAGTAGCTTCATTGCAGTCACTCTTCACTTAGCATGAGAGCACTGGGGTTCTTGCTGAAAGACTTAAGAATATTTTGTCTTAAAACTGAAACTGATGCATAGCTCAAGGCTGCTCACTATTGGCCTCAGAGCCCTACAAGGTGGCTTGCAAAATATATATTTTTGTGATAAATGGAAAGAACATAAAACTGACCATTTTTCAAATAGTTTTTCATTATTGTGCTTTTATAGTTCAGTCCAGGTTCTGGACTGAAGAATTTACATTCTGCTCAAATTCTGACATCTGTAAATGTACCAGATCTGACATGTGAGTGAGACAATTATTTTTGGAAGAAGCATTGCTAGGAATTAATATGCATGGATGTTTTCTAAAGGAAAAGGTGTGTTCAGATCTATCATTTTATTGTCACTTATACATAGCTTGTAGCAGGGCATGAGCTGCAGAGTAAAATACAGTGAGGGGAGGAGAATAACAGTGATACAATAACAGCAGAATATGGAGTGTAATCGGACGCTCTCATTTCTTACCTGAAATATTTCTTACCTGAAAATTGCACCCGAGCAGTATATTGTACTGTGTAGTATTCTTACACGGTATAACACAACACTGCACCTGAGGCATAACACCATGCTCAGGTTTTAGCTCTTTCCTATGGCTCCCAAGATGGAGCAGGAACTTACGTTACTATCTGTAGCATGTTTATTGTGGTTGCAAATACCCAATGAAATGCTTGAAGAAAGTCTATGTAAAATATATAAATGACATACTTCTATTTCCAAAAGACAGTTCAATCATGAGATTAAGGCTCAATTATCCAAAGCCATAAATGTTTTTACTGAAGTACAAGACTGACACCAATGAAGTCCTTGATAGGATTACCACAGTAGCAGTCATACAGTTTGGCTGTGAATGTTTTCATGTTCATGTCTAATAAAACGGGATTAGGATGACTGATAATGAATCACGGCATTTGAAATACATTGTTGGCTGTTGATTACATGTTATTTAGTCTTCCAGTGTGGTTTTGGAGAAATCATTATTATCCGTATACTTTTGCAATGGTCAGGGAATGTTTTACAAACTAGTTACCTTTCCAAATTTGTTTATAATACCTTCTAAATGCCCCAGAATTATATTTTCCATTGTTGAAGGCTCTGTTGAAGAGCTGCCTTACTTTTTTCACTTGCTGATGGCACATTTCCCAGTGATTTACTTCTTATTGGCAACCCCTGCACTGGGGTACAGCAGAAGAACAGCAAAGGTGTTTTGCTACTGAGTCAAAGGTATAAATTTGAGCTTTGCAGTAAACTTGTCCTGAAAGTCATACCCAGGCAAGTCCAATGCTTATGAGCACAGGACTATTGGGTCTGGGAGTCCAGGTTGCCAGATACACCCTTGGCTGCATTAGTTCCTTGCATTAAAGTAACTAAAAAAACTGGTATCTCTTAACCAAGTTAACCTGGTGGACCACCTAGGTGCTTGACCCTGATCAACAACATTATCTCTCTGAGTTTAACAATGCAAGGTTAACTTTTCAGCCACTACAATTCTACTATATTTTGTAGCACAAAGTCTTTGGTATCTTCAAAGTGAAAATGCTTCAGGTTTTGGGTTTTTTTTTTTTTGAAACTTTTGCTTCACAGGGGAAAATAAGAACATAAAGCAAGGGGTATGATGCAAAATACATGGTTTGGGCAATTTTCTCACATCAGAACACATTCTTGGTAACACATCCAGGACACATGGATATCTTTTAAGCTCAGGAGATGAACAAAAAGTCTCCAGCAAAAGACTTGTTCATTTGCATTGAAGATGATAAGTACTTCTGTGGCAGTATTCTCCCAACTTTCTCCAAGTTATTTAGACCACAAAGAGATTGGGGAGTAGAGAACAAGAAAACCTCAGCAAGTAGAATTGTAGAGGCTTGAAACTGGCCTCGTCAACTTGTATGCTTCAGCACCACTGCCAGGAGAAGCAGCTGAAGAGGAGGGGAGAGCAACTGAAGCCAGAATGTCAGTACAATCTGGTGCATGACCCTTGCATACAAATCAGCTCCAGAAAGTCACCACATCTCTGAAGTCAACCTTCTACAAGTATCCTAGGATTTGACAGTGTCTATGTGAATTTCAAGGAGTTGGAAAGAACACTTGCATTTTCTATTTGCAGGAGTTGGATTTAGTCAGCTCTATTTAGCAAAAAATTAATGGAAAACACAGTGAGTTGAAATGTTATTTCTGAACTGACTGCTCTCCTTTGAGACTCTCATTCAGGGTAACTGTGCTTTAATTTTTCTTTTTTTTTTTTTCAATTTCATTAGCTATCTCTTAATTGCAAACACTGAGCCAAATTTATGAGGCTGAACAGAGCTGTGTTGTTTGCATCAGTGCTTGAGAGCAGTATCCACCTCAGACCTCCCATAATAGTAGTAACAGTTGCTAAGAGATCTCAAAGGGAAAACACCCTTTTGATTGCAGCGGGGGCTGTGGGGAAGCTGAGGGGCAGATGTAGAAGGCTGAGAAGGAAACACATTGAAGATGATATGGCTATGAAAAAGAGGTTCCCATTCCTTTAGCACATTCGGATTTGCAATCATATCTCACTTTATTTGTAGGAAGCTAAAGAGCTACACGCCCTGTTATAAATATGGGCATGAAACTCCCAGTGACATTACATCAGAAGACATTTGTCAATAGAAACAGGAGCCTTTCCTAAGGACAAGGGAAGCTGGAGTCTAGTACAAAAGAACGGCTGCAGACTGGGAAGAGAGCGCTAGAGTATGGGAGAGGTGGGCTATCACGCTACTACATTAAACTGCTGTCTTTAGGAACGTAATTCCTAGCATTCTGATTCCCCCCTCTGTTAAGCCGGTTCTGTTATCAAGGAAGAAAAACATATACCAACTTCTTTCTTCTTTTGTTTGTTCTGGCTCTTGCACTTCCATGCCAGTGCCTGTCTCCTGTGTTAAACATGCTGCTCCTCCCTGCCCAGCAATGCTCTTTGTTGCCACCTTTTCAGCTGCTGCTAGCACTTGTGCTAATAATACTTGCGCTAATGTAATCACACTCCAAACAAAGCAAGGGCAACACTCTGACACCCCTACCTAGTTTTTAAACAGAGAAATTCCCACCAGGTCTGGGAACATGCACATTGCCAGCAGCATGGTGCCAATGGCAGCAGGAGGGAAACACCCTCGATTTGCCCTGGTAGCCCGGGGAAGGAGGAGTGAAGCCAATACCAGCAGTGTCCCACCGGAGAAAGGTCTGGATAACCACAGGGCCCAGTCGGGCTTACACACAAAACTGCCTCCCGCAGTCCAGCTGAGGACATTTTCTGTCATAACGTAGGAGGGGGGTAAATAGAACAAAACAAGGGGTGGGATCCAGCTGGCTTGCATTCACTCACAGCTCTGTGACTGATTTTGCATATGGCTTAGAGAAGAGTTTGCTGCCATTCAGCTTCTCCGTCTGTAAGCCAGGTATAGTGATATTCACCTCTGTTTGTAGCAGAGTTGAGGGGCGTAGTTTCATAATCTGCACTGGAATTTTCACAAAAGGGCTGTTAGTACGTCAGCTACAATATTCCATTTACGTCTGGTTGTGAAGGGAGATACGGAAAAAACCCAAAAAAGTGTAATCAAGTGCTAATCTTGCTGCTAATTATTTTAACTGCTTACATTTGAAATTTCTGTATATGTTTCTTTTACTTTCCTTCTCTAAATAGGAGCAAAATGTACAAAAGGGCAGGTATTTCCTCCTTTCTGGTCCTACTCCACCTATTTATTGGGCCATACTACATGCCTGGGAGTTTCATAATGGGAATTGGAAATGGAATTAAAGAAAAGGAAATTGCTACAAATGAAGCAATTTCCTGGGTGTAAACAGCGCTTGTAATTTTGAAGAACAGATTTAACATGAAAACATATTTTGTTCTGTCAAACGATGTGATGATTTGTTGTTAGATACAATTTAGCTGAGAACACTAACAAATAATTTCATTATGACTGCTGATGACATAACAGACCAAGAGCTGAACACTGAAGTCCTAATTTGGGCAAAACTCCAGAACGTCAATGATACTTTTGTCTAAGTAATTACATTAGGATCTGGTCTTGGCAGGTTCCAACCCTAATGGATAACAATACACCCTGGATTAAGTTTTCAAAAATTTGGTAACTTGCTTTAAAAAAAAATAAATTGAGACTGGAGGAGCTAAATCCCATTGACTTCCACCAAAAGTAAAACTTAGTGCGTTGTTTTATGACACCATTTAGACACCCGAGCGTCTGCACTAAGTATTTCCTGGGATGTCAAATGCATGACTTGAATAGGCACTGGACATCTGCCTCATCCAGCTTCTGTGAAAGTTCCACTCTGTCTGCATCATCTTTTAAGACAGACTGTGGCCGTTAGGCCACAGGCACCGTCTTGCTGCAGCAATGCCCTCCAAGAGCTCCTATGCCCATGGGAGCTTCAGAAAGCATTGAAGAATGCTGCATCCTGGTGAGTGGCAGGCCACACGTGCCATTCATTGTGTCTCTAGTTACCCAAATTCCCTTGAAAATCCATTCCCCAATTCTTTTGGAAATAGCAATTTAAGCTTCTACTCATTTAAACCTCTTTAATAATTTCCCTCCTGTTTATTTCAGCATTGAGGGATGGATGTTGAGAATTGGTCTTCACATCTGTGAGTGGCTTTGAACGCAAAAGATTCAGTTAATTTGCCAAAACTAATAGAGACTGCTTGAAGTTGCTGGATGAATGATACTTTCTAAACATCTTAGTAGATAACCCTATTGACCAGCCTACAGACAGATGTGTTGATAGTTACATTGGTTTGAACAGTTAGGGCTAATTTCAGTCTTCGGAGAAGTTCACTGAAGTTACCTGGCTGCCATGAAGAATGAATTTGGTGTTGTTTATTTTTTGCACATTCTACGACTGAAAAGAGTAGGAGTACTACATCTGCAAACACCGTCTCCTGCCAGTATGCAAAATTCTTTTTTTGGAAACCCTTTGAAGACTTTGGATCAAATTTAAAGGTATTAAATTCCATTTTAGCTTTTGCTCTTCCAAATCATGTGGCCTGGTGAATATGTACACCATACAGGCATAAAACATCAACGTCAAAAACCATCAGAGAACGTATATGCTGCAGTGTGTGAAATGAATTTCACCACCACAGACTGATGTATCGCTGAGGCATAACATTTGGTTAGTTGTCTATCATAGCAGCAAAAGTAAATTATACTTCAGCAATCCTGGATGTAGTAGAGGTAAGAAAAATCATTCATCCAAGAGTAATCAACTTCTGGAAATCATTCACAGCTGCTATAACTGAGCACAATGCACCAGCAATTAGTTGTGCATCATTGCTTTCAAATTGCACAAAGCTGACTGCTGTGGGGGTGGTGAACATTTGTTAAACTAGGTTTTATATGAAATAAAAGATCACCTGGAGGAGGAATATTACTGGAATTTACGTTTCAGGTCATATCTGGGAATTTACATTTCAGTTATAGAATGTCTCCACTTGGCTTTCACAACTAATGATGTCATAGATCAAAGATACTGGGTATCTTAGAAAGCCCTGCTGGAGAGATACAATGAATAATTCAACATTGTCAGACCAGCTCCTACTCTTATTTGTACAGGGATTAATAAGAAGTGATTCCATTGAAACCAAAAGAAAATTTTATTCCAGTGTGAGGGATATCAGAATGAGAGAAACAGGCTGCACCCATGGTTTTACTGCCTTCACAGTGGGTGTCAGGCCCAGATTCAGTCCACCCAGGTTAAGTGAAATACCTAAGCTTTAAAGCTATCTTCTACAGTCCATGAAGAGAGAGGCACTTGAGAGGGAAGAGGACTGCAAACTATACAGAAGATTAAGGCAGCTAAACTCCTAGCCCAAGAATCTCACTGAAACATTTGATGATAGACCAGATGAATTCATTGCGTACACAGTAAAGACAATGAAAACATAGGTCTGAACAGTAATGAAGTGTCTGCATTTGGATGAAGTACAAATGAGAGCACTATTCTTTTTTATGAACATTTTGCAATAGCAGGCGGGAACAAGCCCGGTAGTATTTTGTAAGAGGCTTCTATGTACTCCTAGAAAAAGCAAAGAAACAAACAAACAAATCCATGAAGAAGCAGGTATTAAAGGCCCAGTTACAGTCTCATAAAACCTGTAGTAGGATTGTACCAAGTGTCGCCATTTGGCACTGTCCAAAGAGTGTACACAAACTCCATGCTCGGATGCACATGTCAGTCTTTACTGCCAAACCCATGAACCACTGTGTTCTTCTACTATAGTTGGCTTCAGTCCCATAGGAAAGTTTCCAGTTGATGCCCATTCCATGCTTTCCCAGTCACATTTGTCTCATGAGTTTACTGAAGAAGGGACAAAAGAGCCAGCGGGACCTAAAGAACCACTAGATGAAAACCCGTCTAGCAAGGTATCTTGTTCGGTATGGAAGGCTGTATCTTCTAATATCAGAAGTCTAGTTATTCTTTTCATACAAACCTAAACCAATTTTTTGTTACTTTTTTTTTAAGGAGGGACTCATAGGTGACACCTCTTGTTTGTATAGACATAGTCACGTGCAAACACTAAATAATTTCATCAGTCCAGCCAGGGTTTGTGTACATTTTACATTGAGAAGCTTGCATTACTAAAGGAAGTATACACAAAGGTCAATGCTACCATTTTGGACAACAGAAGAAATCATATTGGGACATGATAGGCCAAAGTATCTCAATTAATTATTTTCTATTGTAAAATTGGAAGCCTCTTAGAAATATGTTAACACAAGTTACACAAAGACAAATATTACAGGTTTTTAACACAACTCAAATGCAAAGTAATCATAATCATTGCCTTTTTTTTTTTTTAAACTAAGTCAAAATATGGACAAAATTATTAGGAATGTCAAATGGCAGTATTTGCTGCTCAAACCTTGGAGCACATCTTCAACATCTGGATTTCTGACTCCAGTGAAATCAATAGGAGCACCAATTACAGTGGACAATAATCTGAGGGAATATACAATGGCCAAAATTAACTCTGAATGGGAAATGACTGTAAAAGGATAATCCTTAGACACAGCATAATAAGGAAGCCTGAGGAAGAATAGCTCTTTCCACATGACCAGTAAAGAATAAAAAAATAGCATGTCACGCAGAATTTGAAAGATGGTAGGAAAATTTCTTTTCTGGAGACTCTCTTTTCTGGCATTTCTTTTTTTCTGATAAACAGAGACAGCAGTTCACAAGAAAAATGAAAATTTAAATGAAGTATATCACAAAGCCTCAGCTATTACATATCACTGCAGACAAGTGTTATTGGTAGTTCCTGGGTGCACACAGGCTCAAAAAGAAGCTTTAAGGTGCTTTGCATTATACTTCCTGCTCTGGTTCTTGTGCCATAATTTGGGAAGACTGAAGTGTGACAATAAACTTCTGATGGAACTTAAACAAGAAGTAACTGATTTCTTTATAAAACCACAAAGCTTGATACAAAACTAGCTTCTGTTCAACAGCTGAGAAAGAAAAAGTAAAGTACATGGTTACTCTGTCAGCCTCAAGTGATTTGTGGCTCAGTGCTTACTTCCTCTATGCTGACCTCTCTGTAACTTTCCTTTTACAGTCTCCTCCTATTCTTGTCTTCACTTATTCTTCTATCCTGCTACTCATCCTAGAGACAACCTCCCCAGTCTTGAAGCCTCCGATGATCTCTGACTTTTCATTTAAATCCTTCCTTCAAACACCTTTCTTCCCTGAAGCTATTGAAGAATGCTTTACTGTAATTCCTGCAACCACACTGAAATGATTCTCATCCTTGGTCTGCTGTTTTGTATGTTGCTTATATGAACGGCCTATTCTTTTTTCATAGGAAATTCTTCAGCAGTCTCTATATCCCTTTATGCTGCTGTGCAGGAGCTATTTCATTGGCACTGCACAAGTGAGTAATACATCTGGGTAAGTTAATAGAAAAGCCCCAAATTACAGCAGACTATTCAATAAAAGCAATAATAAGGAGCAATAAATACCATTATCATTTACAATTAGAATATGTATACTATCCACGAGTCTGGCAGTTCAAAAGCGAGCTAAGAACTGCATCAGTAGGCTGTTTTGTTTTGAATAATTAGTTTTAGAAGAGAACATTGATCAAAGGCATTGGTAGCAAGTTTAGTGAAGTGTTCATCATGCACAAAGTCGCTGGAAAATTGCTCAGACCTGAACTCAGCTCAGCCAAAATCAGGTAAACCATAAATAATCAGGGTTAAAGATGAACTCTCAGATCTGAACAAAGGAATTCCACAGACAGGGAAGCATGGCTACAGTCTCGGCAGCAATGGATGGTTTTCAAATGAGGACCCTTGCAGGACACTTCAGAACTTCACTATGAAAACAGTGGCACAGTTGTATCATATATGCTCTGAACAGCCGCTTACCTCTTGGCTGCAGCGACCAGTAGATGTGCTGTAGAAAACGAAGTCGATTGTGCTACTTCTTCATACAGCAAAATAATTTTCAAGGGAAGGGGAGCCGGTCACCTGTGTGAGAGCAGCTCAGTACCACAAAAAACCTACAATGACAGAAATGCAAAGTTTCTTGATGCCATCTAGTTTAATGAAAAGATAGTGAAATATTGGAGATATGGGAAAAAGTTCATAATAATTTGCTGTGAACAGAGAAAACAATTCAGGTTTTCTGGAAGAAGTTCTTTTCTGCTCATCCTGCTGAAACATGGGGCAAGGTCTCATCTATTGCTCAGGGCTGCCCAAACAGCTTACTGCAGAAACTAAAGTTTAGTAAACAGTTGTCCTTTACATTTTTTGCACATTTACAGCTAGCTAAGGAAAGGTTCCCCCTAAAGTGAGTGAAAACATTAGTATTTCTCCTATGAAATCTCCTATATTTGTGAAAAACCTGATAAGCCTTTCTGTTCTCCAGAACTGCTGGCAAAATATCTCTTAAGGACACTTTGTGATACTGCTTCATACTACGCAGACATGTTTGGTAAGGAAGTAGACTGGAAGCACTAATTCATGTAAGTGAGAACAAAGGTCAGTGATTTTTGACCATCACCCACTGGACTGAAAGTAAAGAGATTGTATCCCCCTGCCAAACCTTAAAGTTGCTCTGACTCATATGCAGTAATGGATAGTTTTAACCCTGTAGAACAGTTTACTTAATTACATATAATAGTTTATAGCCTATATTTCTTGTACTCCTAATTAGATAGAGATAACTAGTTTTCCAAGTATATAAGACACATTTTTTTCCAATATAGAAATAAACTCAAAATTTCAAGTAATTCAACATGCACCTGCTGAACTCATTGTAAGTTTATTCATTCCTTATTCTTTTTTCTGGGGATCAGGGAGGGAACCACATGTGATAACATTAAAGATGTTCTCTACCAAATGGTTGTTCTAGTGATACAATCAATAAAAGAAAATTAAAGGAGGACAAACGAGATGCTGCTTGAATTAATTTCTAGTCCCTAGGAACAGTTAAAGTAACTGCTATCACCTTCCCTCTTCTGGCAATGGAGCAAATACCAGCATTAGTCCTCTTGCTCTTTTAATGCCACCATCAACCTATTGGCTAGTATTTGTCACTAAGTAAAAGTTACACTTTCTCATTCCTTGTTGAAGTTCACATTCAAGACAAAACTCCAAGGAACTGAATTTGACCTTGAACTGATTCCAAAAATTTGGCTTGTGCACTCCCAGTTGAAAGAAAAATCAGGGATCCTGGCTCAAGGGTGAAATGGAAGCCTTGTTTGAACTATAAAATTAGTGCAGTTTGAGAAAAATGACTGTATAGTACAGGAACGTAAATTAAAGGTAAATCATGAAAACAATGAAGTTGTTTTTTTAAAAATAAAATCACTTTCCGTTAAAAGTCAATTATTTTGCTAGGAGGTCAAATATATTTTCAGTAATAACACTGTTCACTAGTAGACCATGAAGACCTGTACACGTCTGAAATGTGTAGATCTTTTAATATGCACAACAGAAACTGAATGTTGGAACAGAGTCAAACAGTCTCTGCAAAATTACAATGCAAGTCGGACCACATGAAGTAATCAAAGTCTCAGTTTATTAAAATGTGTTATTTATGACTTACAGAAAATATTTCTTCTCTGTGAAAGAGACATGAGTTAAGAATTAACCCTTTTAATATTAAAAAGGTTTCTTTTTTTCATTAAACTTATAAATACTGAATTTTATTCATGAAGCAGGCAAAACAGAGATGCCAAGTCTCCCACATTATCATCTACTGGATTCATTCTCTAGCTAATAAATCTTTTGATTCACATATTCTTTTTACAGAATCATAATGTCTTACCCTGCTGGCTAGGGTTGCTGACATCCTCTACGTAAAGATTGTCTTGGCTGCTGGCACTGTATGGCACTGTACCATAACTACAACTAAGCAAACAGAAGGGTTGCTTTAAAATGGTTAATGGTTGTCTTAGACCAATGGTTGTCAAGATATGTTGTCAAAAGCAAGATAAAATAGGTTGGGTCCTCCTGGATCAATCTAGTCAGCATGAACACTTGCTTTTCTTGTCAAAAAAAAAAAAAAAAAAAGGTTTGACAAGCTTGTTTTGTTTATTTTAGGGTCTAGTCTTTCTGTTCACAATTGTATCTTAGCCAAAACATTTAAGGACCCGTATAACACTCCCTGCCCCTGATGCCCCCTATATTTGGTCAGACGCAAACCCAGCAATTTGAAAAGCTTGGATTCATCTTACCTGACTTGAGAAACTCGTGGCCAAACTCTGTCCCCACAAACACATACAGCCTGCACGAGCTGCTATGGCAGCATACCGTCCAGCCTGAATTGGGCTTTCTAGATACACTCCTTAGTCTTCCACGGCTGCTTGATTAACACAGACAGGAGAAACTGAGCAAAAAGTCAGTCACTGCTTGATATGGCTCTGCTGTCATGGACTCTAATCCTAGAGGCACTACTGCATGGCAACAACGCCAGATTCAGGGAAGACGTCTGCACCTCTCATACGTGGATACACTCTCACCTTCTTTATTTTAGTTTTGACGCATAATAGTTTTTAAGATGACTTAGATTTTGATGTGGAATGTTAATATTTTATGTGTATATTGGAATTTTTGCCCTTTTCAGGCAATTTTATGGTTTGTCTCTTATTCCAACTTCAGCTTTTCAGCAAAAGTTGAAAAAATACATTTTTTCATAAAAAGAGATGGAGAAAAATCATATTTTGACTTAAACATAATTCATAGTGCAAAGCATTACAGTTAATGATTTCCTAGGGTTTATTAGTTAGGACTGCTTGGTTCAGTATCTCATGACTAGTTCAGGTGACAATCGCATTAATATGATCAGTAAGTCCCAAGTCCATCCAGAACAAATGTGGAAGATGCAGGAGGTATCCGCTGCTCTCTGCATTTCTGTACTAAGTATACTGCTGTCAAAGGAATAACCCTGAATATCTAACAAGTCTTGAAGTGTTAACTCGTTATGTTCCAATAAGATGGCAATTATAAACAACTTTTCTGTTCTTGCCCGTGTTAACTAAGTATGTATTTGAAAAGGGAAAGGCTGGTTTCAGGCACATCAACAGACTTTACTAGTCTTAGCACAGCAGGATCAACCTGGCAACGCCATGGTATAAACGAACAAGACTCAGCACCAGGCCACAGTTTACATAATTTTTAAAAGCGTCTTAAGTCAGACTTCTTACTTAACTAGTGTGGTTATATTAAAGGGTTACATAAATATACAATTAGTCAAAGAAATAGCTTTGGTCTAGTGATTTTTTTGTTAGAATACAGGAAAATGCCTTTAACAAAAAACAGTTACTTGCACTGTATCTTTTCAGTGAGGTTTTTTTTTAAAGTCACAATATTGAAATGATAGTGGGTTTAACACTTTCCAAATGCTTTTAAGTCTGAATACTTCAGACCTGAAGTAAGTCTTCCCTTAGGGATTTAATGTATTTAATTATCTCTGAAGTTTTATCCATCATAATAGCTAAGTGAAATCATTGCTCTTGTATAGAACAAAGGGGAGCCAAACATATAAATCAATATTTGATTTTTTAAAGTTATTTACTGGAGTAATGCATGACAGACATTGAAACAGTAAAAGAATTCCCAATAATTATTTTTTTACAAAAAATGAACAAAAGGGTATTTTAAAATGACAAAATTCAAGGCTAATTACTCCAGAGAGATGGAAATGTACTCAGCAGCACGGTGGGAGAGACTGAAAGATGAAAAATGGAGACTTTTAATTACTTTTGCATTAATTCCAACCACAGGGTCAGGTAGGGCTTGACTGGTCGCTGCTTATATAAAAGTGATCTTGAAGTTGCCTCAGGTCACAAAAGACTTTCACAAGAGCCCAGGGTAACTAAACCATTTTGTGAGTATCATTCCACTAGGAACTTCACACTTCTTGTTTGCTTTGTGGTCACATACTAATGCAATCTCTGGAGTTTTGAAAGGGCATGGGGAGATCGATTATTTTCCAGTTTTACTCCTTCTTTAACCAATCATAGCCTTCCATCACCAAGACACACAAAACTATAGATCCCAATGCAATCAGAGTCTGAAACTACATTTAGAATCAGTTCCTGCCTTTTAGCAAAAGTGAGATTTTTCTTATTATTTTCCCCTGTCCATGTAGGGGAAAAAGGATGGAGGAAAAGGTCAAATTTCCAGTCCTTTTCCAGAACTTTAATGTGGTCTGGAGCCACCTTTGTGTGGCCCAGTCCTATGTTCTCTACCTCCTGCTCTGCTATCCAAAACTCCGATCTCTCTCCAACCCAAGATCCCAGCCCAGGTTTCTGTATTTTCTGCTTCTGCAGTCACACTTGTTCACATTCTGCAAGGCATACATACACCCAGGGTCTCATCCTCCGTGGACTCTATGGCCTGAACGTCATGAAACTTGTAGCCTTCACCTGTGATAGGTGTGTATGATCGCCCTGTACTTCAAAAGGCAAATACCCCAGCTGCAGCCTGCTTCCCCTCTCCCCTGATAAACAACCTGTGTGTCCCTACCCTTCCCTCCACCTTATGAGACTTCTTGTGACCCCCTGGCCTCTGTATGGCCTGACGTAACCTGTCACCTCCTGACACATCAGATAAGATCAAATGAGAGAGGGCTGGGGCGTGCTAAGCTGCAACTTGCTATCTTTTATTTGGCCACCTCTGCCTTACATACATAAAACGTGTGAGGATAGCTTAATTCAGCTAGTGTATTTTTTTGCATTCCAATTTAGCACACAAGCACTATATCACATCTCGTTAAACTGTACACTAGTACATCCACACTTCTATAACATTTGAATGTAAATTGTGAACTGTAAATCCATATGGTATTTAGGGGATTACATAAAGGTTGCAGAATATGTCAATTTACTTATTACTTATATTCCTAAACTTTGTCTTACATTACATATATTTCCTATCATATTACTAAATACGCAATCTACAAGGGATGTAATTTGAATCATTTCCCAACCAGGCATAAAAAAATGGATTAATTCTCAAGTACATTAATCAATGCTTTGCCTCTTGGCATTAATTCCTCATTCCCTCCCCACTGAGTGGTGGTGCTTGGAGCTAGCTGTCACTGGCTGCCAGCTGTACTGCCACTGAAGCCGAGAGCTGGAGCACCAGTCGGAAAGGAAATGATTATATCAGCATTACAGTGCTGACACGCCATTATTGGAGTCACTACTGGCATAAAAGTGGAGTAACAAGGTGGAGAATGAGGACCTGAATTCTGCCTCGATCTCGCATCCCTCCTGCAATACCTGCAATTCATCTATTTTCCCTCCAGGATTTGAGACACTCAGAGATTAGCAGGGCCACACCCTGTTCAGAGAGACAAAGGCAATGCCACTCCTCTGATAAGGAAATTCAAAGCATTTCCTTGGATTTATCAACTCCCAAAGTTTCCTGGCCCATGTAATTTTTGCCCGTGTAGGACACCAGGAGAGGTAAAGTTTACCAAGCTGAGTTTTGGCTGTCCCGACACCGAACTGGCTCTCATCTTCTGTGCTATTGCAAAAGATACAAAGGCAAATGCATTACTCCCTGATGCAACATGGGGAGATTTGATAGAAATTAGCAATCAAAATTTTATTCTGCTGGATATTACTATTGCTGATAACAGTGGAAAACCAGCTTTATAAGAGGAGATACATATGGAATCCCAATTTACAAACAAGAAAATTGAGGCATATGGAGGAAAATAATTGCATGCCTTCACAAAGGGAAGCAGGACTCCTCATGGAATAAAATCCAAGAGTCCGTGTCACAAAATCTCTGTTAGATGTCAAGCATTTGGTAAATATCGTGGTCAATAATAAATGGTAAACGTAATCTATTTCAGACATGCATTGAGAAACATCCTGATTAGCATTCTTGTTATTCACTGTAAAGAAGATGCAGTGAAGGACCATAAAACTGTGCCACATATTGCAGGATCAATTCCAGATGAAAGTTGGAAGAAGTAGAAACATAAGCACAAACTGACCAAGAAACAGGACGTTATGTACACTTACCACCAACACCTGGAGAGACATTCAATTGAAGTAAAATAAATTATCCCAACCAGATTGTTAGAAAGTGAGTTACTGGGCTGTTTTGTTTTTTTGTTTAAAGGTAACCCTGCAGCAATTAAGATACCCATCACATCACCGCCACAAAGTTACAAACAGGAAAGAAGCTACAGTCCAACATATGCACCCGGGTTTCTTTAATCCTTTTTCCTTTCAGGCAAATTCCAGACTATTCCCACCTGCCTGCTGTACCCTTGCTGATCAATTATCCTGTTGAACTGAAAGTGAACCTGCTGCAAAGGGTTAAGGTGGCTGCACTGTCGCAGAGTCAATTGCTTGGAAAACAAGATGTATAAAGCTCTCCCAAGAAGAAATAACAGTGGTAATAATACTGATGTTCAGCTTAGCAGGTGTCTAACATGGACTATTTGTTTTGTTTCATTAAATAAAAGGATCACAATGTAACAAAGTGTGAATACTATAGTAGTTTTAAAAAGGATTGAGGTGTTACTTTTCAGAGACTACTTACTTCTTTAACAAGCCCTAAAAATATCAAGAAGGGTGCCATGGGCACAATAATACCTTCCTGAGGCATCAGCTTATAGATTTAGAGCATTTAGGGAAAAACAACGGCTACCTCACAAAAAAATACGCCCATTCTTTGGAAGGTTTAATAAGAGCCTTGAAATGTGAAGCTCTTTTGGCTTGAACCCTCAGAGGGGACATCAAGAACACCAGGAGAGGTAAAGTTTACCAGCTGAGTTTTGGCTGTCCCGACACCGACCTGCAAGTGCCACGCTGCACAGGCCACCAGTCACTCCTCGGGAATCAATTCTCCACATTAGCAATGTCAGTAAAAGGGCCATTTAGTAATAATAGTAATGGTTATATTAGGACATCTGTGCTCTGCAAACAGCATCCAGCACGACCTGCCTTACAGAACTCACTAAACTTCCTCCGAAACGTAAAAATTTTCTGTGATTACCAACCTGGACTTACTCTGAATTGGCTGTCTGCTTTTATATATGACCCATTCTTCTGTAGAAGTCTGGAATATACAGGTTAAGACACTGCATAGTTGACTTCGTTCAAAATTTTGCATGTTGCACTGTATTCAGATTCTCTCCTCTGATTTAAATTTTACAGTCTGTTCTCTCTTGCCCCCTGCCTTTTTTTTTTTCTTTTTGAAAGATTTTCCAGAAAAAGACTAGGTTATATTTTTGCCACAGCACTTGGTTTTCAAGAATTCTGTCACTGGAATTTGTGAGGATTATCTTGATCTGGAAAAGATTCCCCCTTCCTTCATTCATACCTTGGGCACGTACTAACAAGTCATGGTATTTAATGAATGTCAGAGAACAAATCTCAGCAGCATGCTGATAGAGTACTGACATACAGTGGTGACATGTGTTATCTTCTGGGCCAGACTGATGTGCCATATGATTATGCATGCCATCCTATACCAACTCAACTTAAACTGAAGACAATGGCAACAGAAAATTTTAACACTCATGATCTCATGAGAAAATGAACCTGCCATTTCACAACAAAGTAAAGCACTAACAAGTATTTGCACTGTCCTAGCTATAAACCTAAAAATTCTTTTCAACAGATATGATTAATTTGCTGCTTTTGCCGTATTGCCAACCTCTCACACTTTCAAAAGTCTTGAGTCAATCCCCAAAAGCTCATCAGATAGGCTTAAAAAGAATCTCTCTCTCTTTATATATAAATATAGGTATATATATATAAACACATATATGGATTACTATTTGCCTTTGGGATATCGAATCTTGAGGATTGAGGATTCATTTTCAAATTTGCAAACTTTTTGCTGCAACTAGGGGAACGTAAGCAGCTATTTTTAATAATCAGATGAAATTACAATATGAAAGATTACATTCAGGAACTAACTCATCTTTAAAATAGAAAACAGTATTTTCTGTAGAACAATATGATTTGGCAAAACCGTCAAAGACACTTCAAATTACAATTCAAATTACTGAACTTTGAGACAACATTTCTGGATGGCAGTTGTTAAGGGGCAGCTTCAGAAGTTCTGGTGTTCAGTGACAAGATCACAGCTGAGATCAGGCTCCTTTAGACAGGATATGAAACTGCCTGGTCAGTCAGAAATTACACTTTCAAAAATCTGGATTATAATTATAGTCCACATTTCCCATTTAAAAGATAGCAATTCTGCGACAATAAGAGTTAAATATAAATAACAGACAAACTCAAATAACGAACCAGTGGAGATCACTGTGAATTAAGTAAAATATGTACATTTCTTTCATTTTCTTTACAAAGTTTAGGCTGACCAGTTTGCTCTGATGAACAGTTTGCTTAGTGTGGCGTCTAAACAGAGACTATTCTAATGAAAGGGCATCTGATCTTCTTTATTATTAAATTAGTAAGTTAAAAGCCTCCAGAAGCCTCAGAGAATGTGCATGGATTCATCATCATAACTTGTTCAAGAACAACCTACCCTCAACAAAGCAGTAATCAGACTGGAAATTTCCTAAAGTCAGACCCTCTGGAGGTATGGAAAACTTCCTCATTTTGGTTATGACAAAATATAGTACTGGCATGGTTTTCTAAAGAAACTTTTTTTTAATTTTAAAGTTTTCAGTAAACCAACATATCAATAACCAAAAGAGTTAATATAATCCTAAAGCCTAATCCAAGTATCCCTGATTTTACTGATTTTAATCACATCGCAAGTGATGTTAGAGAGACAGCACTCAGGATGGCTATGCACCAGTTTCTGAAGTGTTTGTACAGATAGACCTGTCACACTGTGTGCTTGATTTGAATTGGTATTTTTTCCAAAAAAGGACATTACAATTTTTCCCTGGGTTATTGCATCATCAATCAGAGACACTTGAAATATTTGCAGGTATCAGTGGCTACAATCTCTAACCTGTGTGAAGTGGCCAACATTACTGTTCTATCTATGCTAAAAGTGAGACACAGAGGTCAAATGATTGTCCAGGACACTCGAGTCACCCTCTGAGCTCTGCACAAAGCAAAGGCAGAACTAGAAGTTGGCACCTCCATTTCACAAGACTTTAGTGCTCTTCCCAGTGGAACCAAGCTCCTAGAGGGCACCCAGGGAAGTAAGTTGCTAAAGTGCAATAAATGCCCAGTTGATTCTCTGTTTCAGTAGTAAAAAGGTGTTAATTCTGTACAGGTGCCAATTCTGCTCATGGAATTTACACTTTGAACATGAGTTTCCCAGTTTGAACAAGCCATCAGATATCTTTGGATTTTTAAGGTATCGAGCGCTCTTATCTCCCCCTAATTTGATATAGTTTCCCTTTTCAGTGGGCACTGAGGGTACTCAGTAGCCTTTCCAGATTCATTTGGTGTCTTACGAAATCAGGAAGATACCATTCAGATTCATGTAGTTCAGCATAGCAGCAAACAGCCACTACTGTTCCATAACAGGTAATGTGCAGCAATACGTATTGACACTGACACTCTGAAAAGTAATCCAGGTGCTGCTTTTGCTTCTTTTTTTCTTCCATGTGTGTCATTTTTCTTAGGACCAAAGAGCTTTCATTTACAGTGCCACATTTGCACAGGAGATACAGGGATTTCCTACACCCATTGTGCATAATAGAGATTCTGGCACTAGAGCATGCAACTCCCACACTACTACTATATTTGTCTAAAACAAGCACAGGCAGATCACAGAGACAACAAACTGTGATAATAGAACATTATGAATGTGCAATGCTCTCCTACAGCATCTCAGCAACTGTGCCAGAAATTTGCTTTTTGGACTCATGGGATTGATCCTCCATGTCAAATTCTGCAGTGTCATATACATCTGAATAAAGGGGAACAAAGAAAATTAAACAACTGACCCAGTTAGAAAAATCACTATTATTAACAGGGAACAGCACTGTGAGACTCAAAGAGGAACACCATTTGCAGCACAGACACATCAGGGAAAGAACTTTCCATAAAGCGACAAGAAATAGGGGAAACAAATGCACACAGATGTACTAGATAGTAGTTGGAAATAAGAAGTATTCCCCTAGAACACTAATTCCATATGCATGCTTCCCTTTTTTAATTTAAAAAAAAAAAAGAAAATGGTAAAACTACCATCAGTATGTAATAACTTGTTCACTACTGTATAGGACTAGATACAGGAACTAGCCTAGAAATAATGGGCTCTGTAACTGTAAAGAGTTGGTTATTCTCTTAATTTTTCCTTGATCAGAATAGAATGATGAATTTGCTGTTGCATTTTTGTGTTTGTTAGTGAAATCACTAGATTTATCTATTAAGAAGACACACAAGAGATTCATATTTTGATACGATTTATCAGAATAGATGAAACAAATAATCAACTCCATCAGCAGCAGACCTAAGGCAGTTTGATTGGCCCCTGATTGCCGGTTCATGGTTGGACTCTCTGCAAAATACAAAACTTTTCCTGCAGCTGGGGCATTCAGAACATTTTTCACCTGCCTCTCTAATAAGACTTCACCCTCTGCTACTGCCTTTTCCAATACTAGTAAAGTCTCTGACCAGATATTTTTGCGAAACCTGCAGGAACTTTGAAAGTGTTGCCCCTTGACCAAATCTAACTGGAAGTAAGTTCAGTATCAGAGACTGGTGAGAGAATCCCAGTAGTTCCCTAGAAAATGAACTAAAAAAATAAAGGTTGAAGAAACGAGGAAAATGACAACAAAAAGTCTTTCTCAGCTATTAAACCTATCAGTCTACATACAGTTTAATTGCCTACTCTGTTTTCAGTTTTGAGCATATGCTGTTGTAATCATCAAGTAAAAACAGGGTTTAGGTATGCAAGATAAGTTTGTGGATAATGTGAAAGAAAAAATGTTGAGGCATACTATACCTTGAGTATTTACATTCCTGTTTTTATAATTATCTTAATTAAAGAGTAATTATTTCATTTACAGATAGGCTTATCTCTAACATGAAACTACCTGTCTACCATAATAAAAATTGAAAAACATCAAAATTGCATTTTTTACTGTCTTTAATAGCTGTTCTGTACCTTAAATACTGTCTTCACCACAAGGAAAATACATTGTTATACTCAGTTGGTATTCGTAATTTGTAAAAAGCAGTCAGGTTGCTAATAATGGAAGCAGGATTTCCAGAAGCACAGAATTAGTTGGCTAACAAAAATATGCTTTCACCTTATGTGAAATAAAAGACAAAAACATAAACTGCTAACACAGGGTTAGTGATGAAAATTTAAGACTAGCCAACAGTAAAATGAGGACTCTCAGTCAAAAATACGTGAGCTTCCTTCTGCTGACTGTCTTTCCCCGCTGCTGCTCTGTGCCCAGAGAGACCAGGCCTCAGGCCTTCACCGGGGAGCTCCTGGGACGTGGAGCCAGGTGAGCAGCTGTGGTGTTTCCGCAGCTGATTCGAGCTATCAAGCAAGCATATCATCAAGTTATCTTTTTGGCTGGCATCCGCACTCCAGATTCCCTTTGCAAGGCAGAACCAGATCTCATAAGACCCTTTGTAAGAGCTGTCCTGTGACATCAAGGAGTGCTTCTATTTGTAGATAATCAAAACCAGGCAAGTAAGACGAAGCATACATATAGGATACATATAGGATATGTATTTCCACTAGGAGTGACCTTGGAGTGACCAGCCGCTTGACACCTCACCTGCATTAAGCCCTAGATCAAAGTGGGACAATCTCATGGAAGTTGCTGGGTTACTATTCTGCATGGAGAACGGGCAGGAAAGTAGGTGGGACTTTAAAATAGGTCAGTTCGCAAAACTTAACTCACATATTTTAAATACTGCCTAGACCATAAATTAGGTAAGGTCTTAAAAAGCTGCCAGAAGTCACAGTCAGCCTTAGTTACTACTCACTGGGACCAAGGGAAGTACTCACCAATAGGACCATCTTTATCTCTAGTCTATGTGCTGTTTAAATAGATGTTATTTAACTCATCAGCTGAGGCACCTTCTAACCCCACTTATTTTCCCAGCCTAGATGAGTCTTTTTTTTTTTTTTATTATAGGTAAATGATGCACTCATTGTTACCCAAACGCTTTACTGCTTAGCTGAGCTTAAGCTTGTTTCTACTTCAGTCAAAGTAACATGGGAGCAATACGGAAGCTGGACTTCTAACAGAGCTGTGCTTGCTGGCACCAGCTGTTTTATTGCTTGCTGAGAAGATGGTAAGGCGCTGCATAATAATATCAACAGCTTCTCTACTCACTGTTGTACATCGTAGGCCCATTGGCATCTACTGTTTTATACAATATGATGGAAGGCACTGCATTTGTGGCATTAAAACAAACCAAAAAATAGAAACTATAATGCATCACAAGAAATGTGGAAATCCCTGTGACTGGTGCAGAGCAAGATGCAGGGGACGGGCCTTTCCTTCCTGAGGAGTGACAAGCACAACACTGAATTAGTGGCACTTCACTAGTCTAAAACATGCTCTCTGAATGCTGACCCACTCCACCTCCACTGCTCCTGCCTATTCCACCACAAGGACTTTTACGTTTAGTACATACTCTTCAAAGGCTATTCTTTCTATGGGTCATCTTTGGGGTGGGCATCAATAACATATCTTAGGGATATTCATTTATACTAGCAACCTACTCATTGCAGTGATATGAACATTTACTAATTTGTGTCATTTTGTGTTGCCAGACTGTTTCAGAGTGCTAGCAAGGTTTTGCTGAATGCTGTTAGTTATGTCACTGCTACTGAGCAGAATATATTTCCCTTAAAAAAAAAAAAAAACAAAAAAAAAACAAAAACAAAAAACACCCCCCAACAACCCACAAAGATCACTTCAATACAGCACCTAAATCTTTTTACTTTTAAATAACTGGAACAACGAGACAGAAAAACTACCAAATACATTGAGACAATAGACTTCCTACAGCTGTATTGGAACAATTGCATCAAAGCTATGAAAAGGTTGATATTTATAGCAAGATATACAATAGTGTTTTACTTATGCAAATAGAGAAATTAATGAATTTGTCCAGCTTATGTGTTTTCCCAAAATAAAGTGAATTTCCAAACCGGACACCTTTTTTGACTACCAAAAGTTGTCTGTGATGACACCATTCAGCTGAAGCCTATGCATACACTGCTATCAAATGGATACTTCTTTTTTTGAATTTTGGAGTTGTTTCTTCTGCAGCATGTTTTGCAATACAACCTGAGTGCTCAAGGAAGCTTATTCCATCAGACTTACCAAAAGAATTTGCTAAATATTGGCAAAAAGTTTTGACTCTTATTCAAAACAGCTGTACCTTTCCTCTAATTATTTGTGCCAACATTTCACTGTATACGGTCTTAATCACAATGACTAGAAATGGAGCTGCAGAATATTGAAAATAAACGTTCTGCATGCATAAATCCCTGCAACACAAAAAATCCTGTTTTGAAAACAGGTTTCCTTTGTCTCTATTCTGCCCTCCAGTGGTTTAACAACGGGACAGGTCAAGATAGATCAGAACAAAAAGCACCAACCAAAACATACTAGCCTATTCCTCTACCTGGGTAACGTACTGATGGGTGCGAGAAACAGGAGTGGTCAAATGCTGAAATTATCATATTTTTAAAAAGATAAAAAAAGAGATCATTTTCTGTCTGATAAAGTAATAAACTGTTAATAAAACAGAGTTCCTGAGATAAATGCTTCTCAACCCTGATTAAGCTCATTAAGAAGTAAAATCACTTTGCAAGTATAATTTTCAAAGCCTTGTGTTGAAGACAGACTTTAATTGAATCCTTCTGAATTATATCAGAGATGTACATGCCTACCAATACAGTAAATTGACTGTTGATGCTAAAGGAACTACAGCCTTTGGTCATGGTTTGTTCTTGTGAAACACAACTTCTTTTTATTGGAAGAAATCTCTATTCTGACCTAAACCCTTTCAAAGTGATTGTAAAAGTGCATTTTCGCAAAGTGACTTTGTCTTCTACACTATATTTGGGAACGTGCTTGGTGTTATTTGCCATGGCATCGCAATCCAGAGAACACAGATGTGAGGGTGGTAGTGGACTCTGTGTATGCATGATGTATACCCTGTAAATATAGTTCAAAAGCATCACTGGCACATTTTTACTTAGAATAAAAATTCAATTTCTGTCCTCTTCTGAAATTCTTGTTTTCCCCTGCAAGAAGAGAAAAAAGAGCTCAGATTTTAACCAGGTGCAGATTCTTTGGACCAGCATGAAGGCCTGTGCCTGACCATCACTGCATGGTGTGGTGCCTACCTGGTGGATTTTATGCTGTAAGCACATGGATGGTAAGCACTATCATTAGCAGAGGAGACCAGCAGGACGAGTGAAGGAAGCCCTCCTCTCCCGGCTCTTACCTCTGGGGCTCTACCTGCAGAGCTGTCCTCAGAGATAAGTGTCTCACACTCCTGAACCACGGGCGTCAGGTCTTAGTCTGTTGTCTCTTGCCCATTTAAGACCATACAGAGCCAAGACATTCTTGTTTTCTTCTCTCTGAGGCTACTCTACCTGACATAGGTGGGGTTTATTCAGGATTTCTTCTGACGTTCCCAGATGCTGTTTTTCAACCTGTGGTTTGACCTTCTATGTATTTTTCCCCTGCGGCAATGTTCTTTCTAATTCTACCTTGTTATAACCTTCCCTGTTTTTTGTCTCACTCTGTCACACACAAACCTTTTCCTGCTTCTGTATCTTAACTGTGTGGTAGGATAGGTCCCATACTACACATCTTCCTTTACTGTTGGTTACTGGCTGAAGAAATATTTGGGAACACGGCACTGGGTAGGACCAGTCACAGAGTGATGTCCTGAACTGTAGTTGCAGTCACAGCTAAAATGCGAGGAAACTGCTCAACGCTGTAGCAGTTCATTATCATACCCCATTTCAGCAGCAAATCACAGAGTGGCAGAGACCATTTTCACAAACCCAGGGCTGAGGAACAGCCCTGCAGTCTCCTCCTTCCCCAATTCAGGCAACAGGTTACAATCAATGAGATTTTTAAAATAATACCTCTTGGACTCTTTTTACATCACTCCTGGTTTTGAGCCTTTAAACTTTTCTTGAAAACCAGGAAAGCCACTGTCTTCTAAGTGTAAACTGAGATCCTCTCTTAACTGCGGGAATCCATTTGTTACGATCCTCAGAAAAAAACGTATCTAGAGAGTTTCAGCCAGATCTGTGATTTTTCTTACTAAGCCATGGAAAGTTTGCATTTAAACAGCAACGATACTGCTTTGCCATGTAGCTCTGCTATAAGAGCTTATTATGAGCCTTAATCAGTCAGTGTGTTAGGTCCCCCGAGTCCAGAAACCTATCGGGATATGGAGACAGTGCTCCTGCCCATAGCACCAGCTTAAAAATTAATGAGTCAGACCTTCTTCCCCTGTCCCCTGCATCAACCTTTGTCATAAATGCAGGAGTTGGTTTCTAAATAATAAAGATAAGTGACTTGAAATAGTCTGACATTTTTTAAACCTCTAAATCACATTTTCAACTCTTTATAACACCATGAAATCTCCAATTCTCAAAATACCCAATTTCTTATGATTAAAAAAAATGCACATGCAAAGAGAGCAGTCCATGTTAGTTTGTTCCTTGCCATTATGGATATTTTACCTGCTGAGAAGGGGTTTAAAAAAGAAAAAACCCTCATCATTCCCTCAGCCACAGCAAGTAGATGAATGGTAATTACTTCTACACCAGTAGTAGGGGACCTTTGTTCCACTTCGACAAAGCCTAGGAGAGTACTAATTTTGTTCTGCAGTATAATGGGGCTGGAAGAGAGTCTTTTGCAGTGGAACCTTATGAGCTTATTGCTCATACTACCCAGCACTGTGCAGCACTATGAACAATACAATGCCACAGTAGCATTCGGCCCACATCAGTACTTAAGTAGGATGCGGATACAAACTGTTACTCTGCTGACCAGGTGGCATTTGACACCCTCCATGTCCATGTGTTCTTACTTAGTGCACAACACACATTGATTCAGCGTGGAGACTCCATGCCCTGGTTTTCCTTCCAGCTTCTGCCACTCACTTTCCATTCAAAGCCTAAGCAAGTATCTTCGTGGATTTTTAGTATCTAAGGCTAAAATTATGAACCATTCCTTTCCCCTGAATATAAGCTGCCTCAATTCCACGGCTGCTGCATTTTTTAATGTTAAAGCTCCCTGGAGGTTCGCACCTCTGCACACACCCGGAATCAACGCTGCATTGAGACCTGCACCTAGTCAAGATCTAAAACTCAGCCGTTTCTCTGCCTGTGTCCTGCAAGAGATGTGTGATAGTAGGTATTACTAAAGAATGCGTAACACACAGAGGCAAGACTGCGTTCCTTACGAAATAAGTACCAATTTCTGTGAAGTTCTGATACGCAGTAGTGGATATTATTTTTACAATGGCCTGATTTTGAGAAGTGGGAGATGTATGCTCAGTTGTCTCCCAGATAAGGGTTGAAGGCCATATCCCTCACCTTCCCAACAGAGCTGGCTGTTTAGCCACTGTCCAGTCTGTGGAAGGTACACCGAGCAGTACATGATTCAAGATTCACAGCTGGACAAGCTCTTTTTAGCATACTCACTTCGGAGAGGTTAGGGCCACTGACTAAGCGTGGCTAGACTAAGTTCTGGTCCCAGCTCCCATTTTGGATTTTACAAGTTAGCTGGTAAAAACTGAAGTGACCACAACAAGGGGCCGAGACAGAGGTTTGCAGCTCAAATGCAGCAAGAGGAGACAGGAAGAAATTATGAGCATGACTTTAAGAAGCAAACAGACACAAAAATTCTTGTGCCCAGAGCTTGTTCTAATGAAACGAGGCACCATTTCTGCTCATGGTATGGAAAACATACACGCACCTTATGAATGTTTTGAACAGACAGTCTAGATAATCCCAAAACTGTATTTCTGGTTTGTTATGCAGCTTTTTCTGTCAAATGGGAGCGACCAAGCCTTAGCCACCCCTGCCCAAGAAGTGACAACTTTATGAGACATGTCCACCGTTACACAAGTGAGAGTAGGATTTTTGCACAGACAACAGATACCTGGGGGGAGACCGATTTCACTGTTAGAATTATAATTCATCTAATACGAACAAGGAAGCCCAAAGCACACATGAAGCACAATGGAGGGATGGCAACCGATATCCGAAAAGGAGTTAGACTCCTATATACCTTTACAGTCTGGAGCAACACCACGGTGATGGACAGTCCTAAAAAAAAAAAAATCTCAAAAGAGGTCAAAATCTGTTCTTGTTTCACCTCCTATTTCTGAATACTTCACTATCAAGATTTCCCCCATGACAGCACACTGAGCTGGTTCAGTTGAAGCCTTGCTTAGGCCCACATCACAAAGACTTGAAATCCATGAGCTAGTTTTCCTCTCAGTGTCACCAGAGTAACTGAAATAGTAAAGGGAGTTTCTCTGATCTCACACAACTAACTATAAAGGGAGGGTAGCATTTGGCTCTAGCTGAGAACATTAAAACATTTTGATTGATCCTTGTGAGCCATTAGGAAATGCCATCAGTACCTGCGTACCGACACAATTGTTGTTTTGGGTAAACTTCTGTTGTGCCCGGAACCAAGATTATACAATATACAATAAGAAACGGAGAACAGGGCACCAGCTTCCCATTCCTGTCCCACCACATGACACACTTTTTTCCAAAGGGAATGTTTAAACATTCTCTATTTAATGTTTAATCACAGATGTGCAGAAAAGGGGAAGTAAAAAAGGGAATTAATGATTACGTTACTAAAATTAGTTATAACCACCTGCAAAATTATTCTGTTCATTTTCCATAACAAGTGGACATGGAGAGGGAGATTGGAGCCATCTTTAATAATTTTTAACAACTGTTAATAATAACCGCCATTATTATTACTATTATTATGACAAACTTCCAAAAAGCTGTGCTGTTCTTTAATATTAGTTCCTCCAAACGATCAGAACACTGTTTTTTTTTAATATAATGCTAAAAACCTATAATCTGTGCGGTTTTCACAAACCGTAAGTATTCTGCAAATGTCAGCTACTGTACTGATTATTCTCTCCTAGTTGGTTAGTGAATCTTCTCACCCTTTCAATCAGAATGTCTCTGGTTCATTTCCCATCACTTGGTATTACGAAAAACAGCCTGGCATTTAGTCAAACGAGGACAGCTTTACTGATAAAGCCAGTGGGGGAAGCAAATAATTTGTCAAGTCTCGCTACTCCTAAACATAAAGAGCACTGCAAATCAATACACGGAAGTGTTCTCAGTTTGATTCCAACTGCAGAGAGGAAAGGGCAGCACCGTGTTCACTGTCTCCACACTAATTGAGCGAGAGTGCATTCTCCATCATATCTACTTCTTACCAGAAAGGAAATGTGCAAGATACTGTGTAAAACTCAAGGGGGAAAGAAGGAGAATTAAGAAAAGACTTCTTGAATTGCACCGTCTTTAGGTGAACATCCCCCATCCCTTCTTTATGCCCACACAGCTGACTGCGTATCATCTGACGGATGAAGTAGAATTCAACAGTTTCTCATCAACGAATTTTGGTGAACTTAAATTTCATATCAAAGTATCAATAAATAGGCTAGGAAAATACAAATCCATGATGATACCTTTAGTTGCATTTATCTGTTTTCCATATTATCATTTGACATGGCTATTATTTTGTGACATCTGTATTTTTGGAAACAAAAACTCAAACCATGCATGCAATCCATTTGCCAAATCAATGTTCAAGACTCCAGATTTTTGCTAATACCATTCATCAAAAAGTTTGTTTTATTTTTGTGAAAAAATGTTTGTATCTGTTACTATAATGGCCAGCCCACCTGAACTTTAACCAACCTATGTGCTAACACTACAACCTGGAATGTTTACCCACCTCCCCAAGTTGAAGTGGTCTATTAAAATATGCCCAAAGACTGTGCTGAGAGCCCTCATCTTTCTGAAAGGACAGTGAAGGAGGTAAGCTGTTTGCAACTCTGTCACTAGTGGATTGTCACAACTTGTTTAGGTTTGTTGGCAAGTCAGTAGTTATCCCCAAGAGTTCGATTTTATGTTTCTGAGGAATACTAACGCCGAGAAGACTACTGCAATGCTATGACAGTTGTGTCTACATTTCTCTTCATTTAAAACTACGCAGTGAAGAAATCTGACTTTCACGCACTTTTGCTTCCCCTCAATGTCTCAGGTCTGATATTATCAAAAAGGAACGCACATACATTCTTTCGTGTGATGACGGCCTACAGAGAAAAACAGCATATATTTTGCTCAATCACTTTGTGTATCTCACATGGGTTTCATGCTTTCCAGGCATGTACAAATCCTGTGTACAGGGCCTCTGTCTGGCTAAAGATTTAAGGTGCTCATGTCTCCTCTTTGTGATTGGTTAACCTTTATACCAAAGGCTCATTTCTCAACTGCTCCAGATAGTTCGCCTCCCTCCCCTTAAGCTACCCAGTGCTACCCTCCCGTTCCTTTTCATCTTGGGCTGGCTCCTAAGTGGTAGGAAAGCAGCCACCAGACTCTCCTGCCGGCCCCGGCCTGGCCGAGAGCAGCATGCTGCATTCCCAGGACTCCATTCCCAGCAGAACACGGGGGCTTATTTCACCAGATATGTTTTGAAAGATAGAAGCGGGATTAGGCGGGTTCGTATTCCTTTCGCATTAGTTCACCCAGCCTACAGCCGGTTCTGCGGACGTGGTTATGTAACTGGAAATGGGCAGCCTGCCTGAACAAGACAGTGCTTATCCAGAAGATACAGGATCTACACAATCTTTCAACATTGAGAGTAAGCCAAATTAACATAAGCCCTTTAACTTTCATGTTTGCGGACCCTTCTGTTACCCTAAAGCTTCAGCAATAACAGTGTTACGTTTGTATTTTTTAGTACACGTTGAAAACATTTACACAAGCCCGGAAAGCAGCGTGCATGTATAAAAACCATTTCACTGTTTCAAACATTAAAACTACTGTACAAACCACCATTTCTTTGCCCCAAATCCTTTGTTGTAGCACTGTGCAATATATCAGAGCTTATCGCCTTTGACATGACAAAGAATCTCCTACTGCCAGCATTCTCAGCTCACAACCAGCCAATTAATTCTCATTCCTCCATCAAGGCAAGTACTCCAGAGTTAATAACACACTAAGGAACACCTTCTTAAGGAAATTCTCCCTTTCTGGGATGTTTATACTTGTATTCTGAGAGGGGAAAAAAACCTGAACACCTTTTTCTCTAAAAGAAAGTGCATGAAATAATTAGAGGAATCAGAGACATATGGTTTTGTTCTTTTTAAAGTGAACATTACGAATGTGAATTACAGCAATTCTTTAAGGACCTTCATGCTCTGGAGCTGGCTGAACGTGAGCTTCTGAGGATGTGTAAGTGTATTAGTATGGCACGATGACTGAGCTAGTAAGTCCCGTATCTACACACCTCTACACCCAAGATGGCTGATCTTTAGTCTGTTTGAAGAGCAGAAAAACAGCTGTCTGCAGGTTCCTAGACATACTGTGAAAATTAAATGCCTGTTCAGGTGTTAAGTTGTTTTTTATTAGCCACTGCGAGAACAAGAGACTGCAGATGAGCCTCTCTCTGAGGCTAGGAATAACTTAACTGGGTGTAGAACAGTACCATGCTTTATTTCAGAGTAGACACACAGCCCAAGAGCAGCACTAGATTCAACTAGATCGAAAAAGGATACATCAGTGCAGAAAGTTAGATACCCAGAATGAAAACGAAAACCCTCATCTGTGTTCATAGATTCTGTATGCGGGACAGGAGCTTAAAAATTCACTGTCCAAACTCAATCAGCAATTGAGCGGGAAGCTGCCTAAAGTTATGCTTGGTTTATAGTTATTGATAACGGCGCAATAAAAACTCATCTCAGCATGTCTTAAATCCCAGCTCTCCCACAACGTCTAAGTAAGATTTGCACTGAAGTGAGGGTATCCACTTAGAAACACAGTCCAGAACTTTCTACGATTAAAAATGCCTACCCCTTTATTCTCAAAAACCTGAACATGACACTTGAAAGTGGAGGTGGAAATGCAAGTGGATAGACCACTCCTGACAGCAATGACTCTCACTCACAGCATCATGCCCTAACCTGGCAGCTCATTCTGAGTGGTCTCGCTCACCTCCCTTCTGCTGGAGCCAGAGCATTATTCAACAACGACTTTACTGAGACAGCAGGGGAGTATGAGTGCATAGTGCAGGGATTAGAGCACTTACCTGCGAGGGAAGAGTCCTGTGATCTGAACTCTGTTTCCATGGCTCCTGCTATATTTGATACACAACTTAGCACTGTAAAAGGACAGAACTAGTCCTGGGAGTAGGGAACTGAAATCTCTCCTCCTAAATGACTTAGAGAAGTCATTTAGTCATGAAGTCAAGAGTCATGCTCAGTCCTTCCCTTCTATCTGGCCTAACGAAAATTATTTTCTACAGAGTTCAGCAGGAGTGGTGAGGATTGCCCGTGCCCAGACTAGTCTGGCAGTTTAAGCATTCTCCTTCGAGGTGGGAGTTGAGGATGTTAATGCAACCAGACAGAGGAGGGAATTCTGTATCTTACTTCCAGACAAATCCCTTAGGACATTGAATAGCAGGTTGCAGAGCAACAAACTTTTTAAAAAAAAATACCCGTCGGTCTTGCATTTCTGCAGGAAGCCTGATCCTGTCTGCGCCACAGAACACATAAATTGTCCAGGTCGTATTTCCTATTTAAGATGATATTTTCTTGAACATGGCAATCACATTGGCAGTAACACTTAGTATAAATGCTGTTTTCTGGGGCAGAAATGGATTGCAAAATCATTTAAATCATAGCTGAAAATGATTTTTTGGAACACAGAATCACTCAGTTTCAGCTACGCAGGACTAACCTCTAAGACTGAATGTTGCTTGTCTTCCGTCTTGAGCCAAAGGAACTTTTTGTTGCAGCATTGCACGTTGGTGGAAATGTCTGGTAGGTGGAACTGAGACATCTAAAGGCTGTTTGGAGCTGCAGAAAGACACTGAACATTGAAACTTTCGTCATAAGGTAAGAGAAAGAGAAGTGGTTTAGTGGGCACAGTGCAAATGAAGTTGCCAAAGAACCATATTTAAGAGGACTTCATCAAATGTTTTTTCAGCATCATCTGTTCTATATTAATTGTATGCAAACATTTTGTATTCCAGATCAGTAATTTTTCCCCCCAAGTTCAAGTCCTCCCAAGACTGGTAAGGTTTATGTTGAAGTAGGAATGAGTGATATGGATCTAGATAGCACCAGATATAAGTACTAGAAGTATATTTTTTTAAACCAAATAGATCAATTGATATGAAAGTATTTACTGCATCACTGTATTGATTTAACCAATGTATAACAACATAGTGCAATATGGCATCAAGACACATACCTTACAAAAACATCTCCTTTCTGAAGCGATATATAATACAGCATCCCAAGCAGAGACTCTGTAAAGAAAAATTATGCCCATTTACCTTGTGTCAGTAAAATTATTACCCATGTTATATTTAGCTAACAGACAAAAAAGTTATAGGGCGTGAGCAGACTTTTGCAGGAACATCCTTTGGCAGCTGATTCACTGAGAGACATTGACTGTGGCCTTGGGAGGAGAAGGCTGCGAGATTAGCTTTTTCCTTCTGGTGGGAGGAAGGCCCATTGCCTTGCTGATTGCAACAGAGGCAGAATAAATGACGAGAAGAGGTTGGGGGGGGCATTAATATATGCCAGGAGGAATCACATTCTCATACACCAGACAAGGATTGGGTAAGAGTCCTGGATGGCTCATCATATCTCTTCAGAACTATAAATCACCTCTTTCCTGCCTCTTCGACCTCTTCTCTCCTACTTTGCTTTCAGGAAGTACTAACACACTTCACGCACCCATGCCCAGTGTGTGAAGGGTACGCAGAAAACAGCTCCTACAATTTTGCTATGGCAGTGCAAGCTGGGACATAGTCCTCAGTGTGATTGTTAACATTATCTGCACTACACACATACATCTGGGTTGAAATATATTGAGCAGAGGAAGGGAGCGGAGGAGAGATGATATGCGAGATGTAAACAAATGTCAATGGATTCAGCAGTCCTAATTACCTAACTGAAAGATACAATATTTTGCTATTCAGTTACAATCAAAGAGAAACTATTCTTGGGGGGAAAAACTAGTTCTGGGCTTTTTTTTTTTTTTTTAAATAGGGAATTTAAAGGTGTCTCTCATGCTTTCAGATATTAGATTATTTCTGGCTGAGCACAATCACATCCAACTGCATTCCTATCTGATAAAGTGAGATAATGTATCTGCATCTCTAGTCAATGTTTCTTTTCCCGGAGCACTGTAATGCAGCCCTTTGTCTTAATCGATAGATCACAAAGACACATCACAGTTCCAGAGTTACTAAGGAATAACAGGTGACGTTTTTCATCTCCAGTTTATGTATTCAAGAGAGGACTAAATGACGCACACAACAGGCCAGATTGACTTGCTGCTGTTGCACAGCGTGTGCACAGACTGATTATAAAACTCTGACTCACGAGCCCCTGCAGCATAGCCTTAGAGACTACCTGCCAAAGCAGCACAAGCAGGCAACAAAAAGCAATCATTCGAATGAAAACTAATCACAACTTCGAACAGTATTCCACACAAGTATGTGTGTGTGACTAGAGTAACACATATATATATATACACACAGAGAGACTGAATTAGAGAAATATAACTGTTGCTAAAATAAAGAAAATTTGCTTTGCTTCTGCAAAGCTATGTTGAAGTCCCACATCTGCAAGAAAACTCCCTTCCTGTCCTTTTGCAATCAGCTGACAGAGTTGGTTTGCTGCTATTTCAGCTAGTGATAGCCATTAACAGGAGCACACAGCAGTCTTGGTCCTGTTGAAAAGGAATGTTTTCTTAATAACAAGAAGAAGTGTGTACCTTAGTCTTTAGCAAAAAGGAGAAAAAGTGCTCTCACCTGAGATCTGGACCTTATGACACATGGGGTTGCTATCCTTGCTGTCAGATTTAATGCTACACTGCAGAGCACTCTTAGGGAACCAGTTATTCATGCCCCCAGGCAGGTCTCTGGAGCCCTGAAAATGGCTCAGGGTTAAGTAAAAGGATTGGGCAATATCCCAGTAACAATATACCCAGCTTCCCCAGGAGCATTTGGTTCCCATTGTTTCCTAGTGGTATTTTCCATTCGCTTCCTAAGTGTTTACATCTCTTGTACCCAGTAGGCTCTTCAGGATAGCCAAGTCATAGAGAACGCTCATCAGGAAGTCTCAGAGCATGGAGGGTGAAAGACTACAATGGCTTCGAGAGACAAACGGGGCCAAGATATGCAGTGACCAGAGCTCATAATCTGCCTGCAATTAAGACACTACCTAAGCAAATAAGCATGTCCAGTCTGGAGAACTTGAGCCATAACTGCCTGAGAGGAGTTGCCGAGACAGGGAACCTTACAGAAAGGTGCAACTGCTGCAGGTGAACCTGCGCAATGAACAGCTGGAAAAGGGCTCCTTTGTCTCACATTGAGCTATCCTGGATTAACATAGAGCCAGGTGCTTTCTTTGCTGGTAGAGATTTACATCCCATGGTGGAGCTGAACCAGTGGTTTATTTTTTTTTTCCTCCTTTCAGCACAACTGAGGAATTTCTCGGAACACTAACTTTTCTCAGAAAAGTCTGTAGCTTTAATAGGTAAATAATTTACAGCATTTCTCTCATAAATACATGTGGTGTATGCCTTCCTGTCCACACTTATGTCCAGTGGTAACATTTGGGAAACTCCTTGGGATCTGAGTTCGTGGTCAAGAAAGGGATGATGAAGACTATTCTTATAATAATCTTAAAAGATATTCTGAAAAGCATAAATGGACCCAGTTGGCCCAGTTCTCTAACTGCCATTTGCCCTTCTGCAAGCTTTCCCCGGTGAAGATCAGGCTGCCCCTGAAAAACTGATGAGGAGAATTCACAGCAGGGGTGTTTGACAGCAGCTTCCACCGCCAAGTGAACGCGCTTCCAAGGGTGATGGCCGGGACCTGGGCAAAGGAAGGAAGCACTCACAACGCAGCAGGTCTCCAAGAGTCCAGTAGATCTGGTAGTCAGGGGAGTCAAATACACCCTGCCTCCTGCTGGCACTCGTGTCCCTCTCAGTGTCCCAAATTTGGAACTTGCCTCAGCGAGGAGATAAATGCTTGCTGATCTGATGATACCGCCTACCATCTCATGTTAAACATATCTCACATGCCGAATGAGCTGTAGAACAGAAAACCTTTAAGAGAGAGTAGATCAGTCAAAATTAAAACTAGCACAGACTAGAGTGAATGAAACGGTATTTTTACCCGGGGACAACGTGACAATGGGCAAGCGCCATCTGCAAAGCAGGCTTTGGCAATAAACAGATACCAGTGCTACTGTTTACAAGGGGATGGTTTGCACTGTATTATTTCCACTGAGAGAAAACAGAAGGGGATCTTGGGGAGATGCAGTAAACCAATGTATTATGAAGACAGAGTAAAACAATAATATTATGGAAATGCATGGCAAAGAGAAATTAAATTATACTGTAATAAAGGAAATCGAATTAATTGTTTACAACTAGTTATGATTTATTTTTAATGATACAAAAGACAATGATCTTGAATGGAACATACAATCCCATATATATATCTCAACGTCCAAGTCCTTTTCACACCCTTTCCTATATTTATAATTAAGAAGGAAGTCTTCTGATGACGTGCCTCAGGAAGAATGAGAAATTACTTAGGTAAGTTAAATAGCAGTTTCAAGTCCTCCTGGAAAATGAATTATGATCAGAGGTCACATTCATCAGTAGGTCTGAACAGAATGAGAGAAATTCTTTAGGCATATTATCCATGTGTAAATTAGCCATGTTTGTGTATAACCAACATACAGTAGATAAAGAGCAGGTGACTTAAGATGGTGGGTTTCCTGTGAACTGCTTTTACACAGGTACTGAGAATCTGATTTTAAAGATAACGTCAGAATGTTATTTTGGTTCCTTGATGAGCAGAGATCCTAAAATAGGAACATGGCCGTACAGAATGGTGGCTTTGAGTATGCTAATGGAATTAGAGAGTCTTTAGGCATTGAATAGCATCTTCAAATATAAATAAAAAATTAGTACTGGCCTGATGCTGGCCTGGGTGAGGTCAGCAGAATAACTGGCTGAATGCTGTATGCATGCAAATCTCCACTGCTCTAAACACAACTTACTGAGGAGCATCCTCCAACAGCTCATGACTCCTCATTAACAAGATCTGAATGTGGTGCATGCACATAATTATCACAGCTGTGTACACAGTGTAGGTAGGTAGAAGGCTAAATTGTCATTTAACTGAAACACTCCAAAGCGCTTTAATGCTGCCATAATGGCACCCAAACTTCACTGTTACTGCTGCTGTGAGTGACTAGAAGTCATTATAAGAAACTGTACGATTAACTATTCTGTTTTCATCTCTTAACCTCGTACAAAGGTTTTGCAATCCAAACTCCTACCATCTGTTTTCATTTTACTTCTTGGATACTAAATCTTTTACCTGTATGCAGAATTTTCTTTGCTGCTCTTAACGCGTGCTGAATTTTGCAAACTACTTAAAGTCTTTTTGAGGACCGCACTTTTCTGGATGAGAGCACAGCCACTGTGGGAAGGTTGCTTCCCCCCATAATGAGTAGCTTTAATTCCCTAAATGAGCATCATCTTGGAAAACATGACAAAACCGGATTGACGTTGATCGTGTACATTCCTCACCTTCCCTTTTTCATACACAACTCTAAGGATCCATTCACTTAGTTTTCTAGCCTCTGAGACCTGCCTTTCTCCTGCAGCCACAAACTAAATTATGGTACTATACACCACAGGATATGGTATCTATACGATACGGTATCTATGATTTCTACGTATCATATAAATATTTGGTTCCATATTTGTCTAGAATTTTGTTCCTTGTGTACTCAGCCTGCACTTATCCATAAGAAATAACCATTTCCCTTATGTAACAGGTCCTGCAACTCTCACACTGGTAAAAGGCAACAAGACAATAATATTTTGACAAACCGAGAAAATGCAACTGAAAGAGCAAACTGCTGAGAACAGGTGGGCCAGAACTTCCCTCTGTTCTTCCACCCACATTGTAAGGTATTGCTTTTGACTAGTCCAACCTGAAACAGCCTGGGACTGACCCACCTGAGTTACTGCTTTTCTCCTCGTGGCTTCTTGCCAGAGTTGCTGAACCCTTTGATTATAAAAAAGCAAGGAATGGGTGTTCTCTGGGTGGACTCCAGGATGCTGGAAGTAGTTCTTTATCTTGGCCCACACAACTGAATTTGTTGCCCTGCTAGGCATACTGGGAATAAAAAGGTTTGAGGCAGGTCCAGTTCTGCTTCCCCCAAAGATCCAGAGAAAAAAGGCCTGAAGAGTCTTTGAGCTGTCATCATTCACCCACTCCAACCCAGGCTTAACAATACCATTTTGTAAGATAAGCGCTCAGAGGGAAGGGCAGGCACTGACAGGGTGGGTTCAGGCAGCAGGGCACTGGCAGTCGGGAACAGAGCCCGGCACCTCTCCCAGGTCAATATGCTACTGGTAAGACTAAGATAGCGGGCATTAACGAACTGAACAGTACCAACGAGTTTCTATTTGTGTTGTTATTGCCAAAAGTGACACTCTGCGTTTGAAACCTGGAATAGCTTTGAACTTGTATCATTTTGAACAGACAGATTTTTACTTGGTATGAATCTGAGCGAGTAAAGATTGCACAAACACTGAAGGAATTGGGTACAGGCAACTGGCTGGGTGTCACCGAGACTGCAGCGTGTCTGGGTTTGCCTGTCTCGGAGCGACTTCTGAAACCTCTGACGTGACTAGATGTAATCTGGCTTGTTCTGGTGATGCATGCTCACAGGTCACATCTTGTGCGTAACACAGGGTGACAGTTTTAAGGAAGCAGGACATATCAGTTACCCCGAATCAGCAGATTTCATTTTTAAAGTTTATAGTGAAAGTTTCCTTTAGAAATACCTCCTTTTTCCCCTCACTATTTTCATTTGTTAGTGAAAAAAATTATGTGCTAGGGTCAGCAGTGTACTTGGCACATGCCTGTCCCAAGGAAAAGGATGAAGCAATTATACATGCAGCCTCGCAGCACGGAAAGTACCAGATTACAGCCGAATTCTGACAAGACCTGTGTGGCCAAGTTCCTCTGAGTAAAGCATCTCTATGACCAGACTCATTTATGCTAAATTTACACTACCTACAGTCAACAGTATAGCATTAAAAACATGGCTAAGCTTGAAAAGTGCTCCAGAAATACCAGATGCCTCAGTCTAAGTCAGTGTGTCGTGGCAGCTGTTACACAAGCCAAGGGGAAGAGATCCCACCGGTTTTGGTGGGGGTTTGAGGCGCTTGGTGCTGTGACAGCGTACGGCTCCCTCGGGCTTTGCCCACTCCCACCAGGGCAGGACGGTGCACGCCGGCATACCTTCCCTCAAATCTGTTAGCCTGGGATCTCTTTTAACCATTCAGAAGATAAACTTATAGCACCTTTTCTCTAAGCTCTCGGCCGCCCGTGGCCCTCTCGCTCCCCAGCCTGGCCCTCCCATCACACAGCCCTGGCCCCGTTTCCTCTCCTCAAGCCACAACGGCTGGTCGTTACCTCACGTGCTCCCAGACGAGGCCTCTCGCGTCGTGTCCCAGCCTCCCTCAGTCGCTCTCCACAGCTCCGTGCCGGTCCCTGCCATGTCTTGTACTCCCCACCCCAGCCCTGCGCTGGGCAGGAGTCTCTGGTGAACAGCCCAGAGGAGGCCTGCCCCGCACTGAGGGGGAACACACCACCCCCACTGAGGGGGACACCCCAGACCAAGGGGGACCCACCGCCCCGCGCCGAGGAGGGGGCCCACCACCCCGCGCCGAGGAGGGGGCCCACCGCCCCGCGCCGAGGAGGGGGCCCACCGCCCCGCGCCGAGGGCCCAGGCCTCGCCTGCTCCACGCCAGCTGCCCCTTTCCACACCAGCCAGCGCGCCTTTCAGGAAGGATTCGGAGGACATTACCAAACATCCCAACCCGCCCGGCACATCCCACCCACTGGATCTGCCTCACCCCTTCCTCAGCCCTCCTCCTCCCCGCCGTGCAGGACTGCAGGCCCAACCCAAGGCCGGCCATGGCCAGGCTCCCCTTTCCCCTCCCCTCACACCCCTCCGCCATTTTTCAGTGCTGGTTCTTCAGCTCCTCAGCTCCAGCCCCATCCTGGCGGGCTATTTTGCTTCACTTTCCTCACAAAAAAGGTTAAAAACCCCAGAAAGTGTCCAACAAAAATAACAAAAAATCCCCAAACAAAACAAAAAAAATCAACAAAAAGAGCCCAAACAAACACCAAAACCTCCAACACCCCCCCACCCCCATTACAGAAAAGCATATCTTGAGGGTTTAAAATCACAGTCTTAGGATAAATACGATATTTTCTTTTCCTTCCTCTTAAAAATCTACAAAAGATGGTCATGTGAATGGCAGGCAGGCTACCTGTCCTCATCACTGGTAGGGAATTACTGAGAAAACCCTGTAAGGGCTCAACCAGTTTTGCAGAAGATGGATGGAAAATGTCAGGCGTCTGCAATAACACTACAAACCACTAGATGTCATTGTTGGTGCATAAAAAGCAAAAAAATGGCCCGTTAATATTTTAGCTGAAAACGCCTTACTGTTTTAAGAAAAGTTACTGCCCATACGTGACAACATTATTAGAGACGAGTGGCTTACCAAGGACATTTCTCCATCCAGGAGTCCTGACCACACGTCAGGCGATGCGAGGCTTTTGCCATCTCTGCAACCCTGCACAGGTCTGGGAGCGAAGGCAAAACGCTTTTGAGTATTTCTGGACTGGCTTAGCTGAATGTGTTCTGGCAAGACTGAAATTATCACTCAGACTTTAGACGGAGTTGGCCATAAGGTAAAAAAGAAACCTGTCTTCTTGGGCTTTGAAATCCCAAGTCTCAGGTACTCGAGAGCAGGTTGCCTCCCCTTCCCTAGCTGGGGCCCTGTGCCCCTCCTGCCACCCCAATAAAACATCTTTTTCATTTGTTTAAATGGGGGTAAGCACATTTTCCCCCAGGGATATATGTTACACCAGGGATGCTGAGGAAATTATTTTTGATTTCTTCTTTACTAGAGTACAGCTGAGGAAGGGGACACTTGCAGAAACAAGTTTTCAAAGAGACCCCAAAACTAAATGGCACAGCTGCGCCCCAAGGAGCAGAGAAGAAAAAAAAAGGAGGAAAAAAAAAAAGAGTGTCAGGGATAAAATGAGAGATGGATGCTGCTGAGCAGAAGAGGCAGGTGAAGGAGTGAAATCAGACAAAGTAATACATGCTGGCAACTCCTCTGATGTTTTGGCATTGGAAGCAAGGATAAGGTGGCACTTGATGTACCTCATGACAGTGAAATGACCCAAGTAGTAAAGGCTAAGATTGGCATCTCGGTGAGATAAGAATCTACCACCTGGGAGACAGACCTGCATCCGGAGGCTAGATGTGCTTAGAAAGAGGAAGATTCCTCTATCTTCCTGATAAAGAATGTGAGGAAATGGGAGCAGTGGTGGCGAAGAGCAGCAGCAGAGCTTGTGGGGATGGACAGCTCGTGGGAGACCAAAGCACAGACCACAGGTCCAAAACAGAGAGAGACTGGAGGAAGCAGAGGTCACCTTAGGACAGTCTACAGAGAGAAAAAAGAGGTGAGTCAAAATATGATGATGAAAAAAGCAGGCAGATGCTTTCCTTCACGTACTATCCGCCGAGGTGTGGAAAACAAGAGATACGCCCACAAAAGGGGCATTTTCCTGCACAACTAAAGTGTTCACAGTTACAAGTTACAAAAGCTAAACTGGGACTGGCTGTGAATAACTCCAGCTCAGAAAAGTCACAGTACCATTTGGGGTAACAGGTCTGCAGTTTCTACATAAGAAGGTCCCAAATTGGTTTTAGTTCTCAAGCGTGGGGGGCATTCCTGAAGCAATGAAAATCCGTGGGCATCATCTGGAAGAGATTCTGTGAGTGGTTAAAGCAATGTGCACCTAATAAGAACTCAAAGCAAAATATTCCTATTAATTGGAGAAAATATATTAAAATCTATGCTGCAGAAAGGGAGCAAAGACCTTTTCTGTATTTGTTTACACCAATAATTCACATCAGTGGAACTACACGGATATAAAATTTTTAAAGAGAGAACTGGCCTTGCATTTTGGCAGCTTTTTTTCTTTAAGTTAGATTTTTATGGCTTGGCTAATTGTTCCACTTCCTATTCTCCCCTGAAGAATCCTGACTGGCTTCATGTTAATTTGCTGAAAGCCAGAAATCTAGTAAAAATGTAATTTTACCCTTGCTAACAGCTGGAGAACCAAAATCAATTTCAGCAGCTTACTGAGTAATGAAATTAGAGGGCTCACAACTGACAGAAACCTCACATGACCGAGTTGAAGGGCAGCGCCATCACTTTTATTTAACGCCCTGATGCAGACACCCTTCAGACACAGCTCAGAAGGCAGCACTAGGCATATCTTCTTAATCTTAAAGGATATTTCTATTAAAAGAAGATGCAATGGTGGATCACAGAAAGCCTGGTTTGAACTAAATTATGAGCTAACACACAAAGGAAGATATTCGATAACCTCTAATACCTGTACATGTACATCAGCCATCTGCACAGCTCAAACCTACTCTAGAAGTAGGAAGGGTTCACTGGGAGAGTTAGTTCTCACCAGTGTCAACTCTTAACCTGGGAAGCTGCCAGAGCAGAGTTAGCCATTTTTAAAGTTAGCGTCTGTGTTTCATTTCTACCCAAATTCTTTAAGAAGAAATTGGACAACCCGCACCACCATTAGCCAGAGTTCAGTTCTGCTGTACATCTTCCTGGAGGAAGCTCCAAAGGGATACTCTTCTACAAGACAACTGACTTGAGTGAGACAAGTCTCATAGTCACCTTCCAGCTATTACTGGACATCCCATGGCTGCTGACCTACCACCCTCCATAAAGCTCATGAGAAAAAATGCTGAATTTGCTATTCAGCAGTCTTTACGCAGTCTGAAGTTAAAGATTTGTCCGCAGTCACCCAGGGCTATAAACAGACAGAGGGTGAAAATAACCCACTGAGCAAAGAGAGAGCTGTCTCCATCACTGATTAAAAGAGCCATTTTTTTAAAAACAGACCTATGTTTTGCAGGTATTAGATTACTGATGTTGTTGCTACCAGGTACACGCAATTCCTCTGAGAACAGGGAAGGCTGGTATTTAGACCTCTAATCTCCATTTTGCAAAACTGTAAGCTGAGCCGAGGGCTCTTTAAATGTGTGGCCTAGAAAGTCAACAAATGCCTCTGGATTTGTTACTGTGCTGCTTATTTGGCATACCCCCTTTCATCCAGAGGATCCTAAAGCCTTTGCAGGGATGAACTGCATGAAAGTCTCAGCTGTTTGAGATGGCCGATAGGTCGCCAACCTGGAGAGACCTGCGGGACTGAGGGGAAACCAGCAGTGCCTCCAGCTCGCGGGGAAACAACCCTGCCACGTGCTTCTCCTTTACTGTATGATCCTCGTTACTTGCAAAGGCAGAAGAATACAAAAGATTTTACCCCTAATGAAACCCCAAAACTGCCATTCTCTCCCACTGCCCACCTCCTCCTCTCTCTTGGGTGCAGGTTATACGTGGCCCTGCGCACCGCTGCTCGCTTTCCAGGCGTGCTGGAAGTAACATATGCCACTCAGAGGCAAGAATGCAGCCTGGGCTCTGCTTGGGTGGAATGACTTCATGTTTTTTCAGAGAGCGTAAGCAGGTTTGTATTTTTGAGAGACTGGAGGTGCTGGGCGGTGCAGGCGGCGGTGCCTGAGGCATCCTGACTAGGCCTTGCTTACAAGGGAACTGTGCTCAACGTTTCTATGAAAGAGCCACTGCCTTTAAAAGCATCTCCAGTATTCACTGGAAAAAGGATGCTGAAAATAATTAGTGACTTGAACTTTTATACCTTGGAAATCAACTGAGCTTTAAAAAGCACTGGCATATTTAATATCTTAAAGAGAGACTACACAAAATGGCTGCTGAAAGGCTAAGGCCTATGTTACAAGCATTTGCCCTTTCCCTTCATGATATCCTTCCACATAATAAGGAATAAAGGGACATCCAAAGATCATTTTTTCTTCAGCAAAGAAACCCCTTAGAGGCAGCAGTCAGCACAATGGTGCCCCTTCTTGCTTCTCCTCCACAGCAACTCAGCTCACACAGATGGCAAAACATGCTACTCTGCCATCGGTAACAGCAAGATTACCAATGTAGGGGTTGGTTTTATTTTATTCTCCCCCGAACATGATCTGCCACATACTTGGTAATATTTTTTTTACAGATGCTTTATTCTGTACTTCTTAAAACTGACTACAGTAAAATGTGGTATTCTAGTTGGCAGCCTCTTGAGAGATAAGGAGGAAGGAACTGATGTTTTATAAAAAATGAAGTTATTTAAATGCAGAAAGGAACACTGAAAGACAATGGCTTTAATTGTGTTTATTATTCTCCTGGTTGCATAGAGGGAAGGGTTCAAGGACTGGCTTAGAGATTAGAAAATCTGATATTGACTGATGAGTATATATTTTTTTTAAAAGCAAGTTCTGAGTTTGAACCAGACTGCTTTATATGGCAGATTATTCATTTATCACTATCATACAAGAACCTCCTTTTACATCACCAATTAGTGATGTTGGCAAAGTGTGTACTGGGGCACACGCTCCTTGCAGGATAAGTATGTTTATGGATTGGAAGAAACCTACCACTTTGTCAATGACTATCTTCTGAACCAATGGGCGGCAGCAGCAATGTTACTTCCAGACATCTGATTTATGTGGGCATGGAACTGCTCATTAAAATCCATAATGTTTGTTTGCAATATGCAGCTGGCAGGGATTCCCTGAGACCCAATTCTGCCAGCAGGTATAGTTTTCTGCTGGGTAAGAACTGCCTGCCATCAGCAGACTAAACACAGTCATTTTTCCATGCAACTGAACGGCAGGCGAGCAGTGTCTTTATAGGGAGAAAATAGATTTTTAAAAATCAATCTATGCAGCTATAATGGCCACACCACCTTTTCCCCACCCCCTTCCTCAGTATTGAGCTTGGTTAGAAGCAAACTCCTGACTTAGGGTGCAAACTTCAATATAATGTGAACAGGGAAGTCTTCAGAA
Source organism: Calonectris borealis (assembly GCF_964195595.1). Lineage (NCBI taxonomy): Eukaryota > Metazoa > Chordata > Aves > Procellariiformes > Procellariidae > Calonectris > Calonectris borealis. Next base: position 23,631,802 of record NC_134321.1, on the reverse strand, counting down.
CGTGGCATCTACAGTGCAAGTACCCAGACAGGCATTTCTAACAGAAACCCTATTCCTTGTTACATGCTGGCCACAGTAGTTCTCTTCTCCTTTTACTCCTCATACAGATGAGTGAAATAAAGGCAAGGGCCACACCCAGAGAGATGGAAATGACCTTAATGACATATCTGTATTTGAATTTCATTCAGGTCCTAATTTAACTGTATGTTACCTTGCTCCCTGTCCCCAGTTAAATTATATGTTTTCCTCTTCTGCAGAACAGATAGATTCCTAAATCCTCTGAGCTCACCTCCTGGCGCTGCTGCACACAAAGTGCACAGGATAGCACGAGCTTTATGCTGCTCAGACTACTGTGCTCCTTGGGGGTTCATTTTCCCCACACAAAATAACTTCAGACACAATATACCTGAGGTGATACAGTCAAACAAACCCTGAGAGACTGCAGAATATGAGATTCAAACATCAACTTTTTACTGCAGTGCAGAATCTGATCAAGCAAAAAAAGTCCACGACGTAGCACAACTCCTTTACCCCTAACAAAGGCATTGGAGGCATCAGGGTATGACTTACCTGCAGGAGACTAGGCTGCCTGGGGTACTAACCAGTCTCCACAGCGAATGCTACTACATGGTGACAAGCAGAACGCAAACAAGCTGATTTCTCTGTATGAAACAGCATGAAGTTCTGTGCAGGCTCCAAAATCCTTCCAGGACTTTGTGAATACAGACACGTATGATTGACCTGCACGGAGCTCCAGACTGCTCTGACTGCTCAAGCTGCCCAGTTTGAAGCTGGCTCAGGATTAGGTGCATATGTGGCAGTCACACTTTTGATTGCAATTTAAACTTAACTGAACTGTCCATGCAGTGTTTAACATAACAGAGGCCCAGTGTTTGAATTCTTTAAATAAAAACATTGCCGACAACAACCTGCTTTCATATAAAAGAAGAAAGAGGAAGAGCAGTTGTAAAGAAAGTAACATTATTCTTAAAGCTACTCACTGTCTCAGCCTCTGTGCTTTCTCCAGCCTAGTTCCTGCCTGCCTCCTTACTCCAGCACTTCCCCTCCTGCCGTTTGCTTGCCCATATTTGTGGAAGGAGGATACCACTCTCAGTTTCTGCCACTAGCAACACCAGTCTCTTGCAGAAAGGCCCCTTGCTCTTCCTGGAATTTGTTGTGCTATGGAAAGGAGATTCAAAACTAATTAAACAAAAACCCACCTGGGCTGGTCTCATACCCTGCCTCTACAGGGAGAAAAAAGAGGCTCTAAATGGAAATCAGGTTTTAGCCTAAGATAGAAGGGCACAGAAAAGCACTTTCACCCTCCAGTAAAAGCACTGAACTTGGTACAGAGCAAAATCCTACTTGAAAAACTCTGGCTTCAAAGAAAGAATGGTCATGCCACTTTAAATACTTGGTTTAAAACTGTTACCAGGTGGTAGTTTACACTTGCATTAACTTCTTGTGCCTGGAAGAAGAAAAATAAAGATAGTAAAAAGCACTCTGAGGGGTATCAGAACAACCTTGCCATGACAACAATAGTGATTCTGTCTCGACACCACCAAGAGAAATCCTTGCCTTAAGTAAAGAGCTCAGTCTATGGGGCATTTCACACAAACATCAAAAAAAAAACCACCAAACCAACCCACCCCAACAGCAACAAAACAAAAAAAGCCCAAAAGCAAACACACCACACAAAAACCAAAACAACCCACCCCTCCCCAAAAAACCAAAACAAAATACCCTCACCCCTACCCCCCCAAAAAAAAACCCCAAACAACCCAGACAACTATCATAGCAGACAGTAATTAATTGCACAGGTGAGCCACTTAAGGCTAGGGGGAAGAACAAGTAGAATAGAGCAGACATGAGAAATGAAATCACAAGCAGCATGTAAGTGTTAATGACTTTTTTAAAGGAATACAATGCACTCAGATATTTCCTTCAGACATACCACCATGCCCCTTATTTATTTTCATGACATTTTCATTCCTTGTAGGCAAGAGCACCCTACAAAATTTAGGACATCTTCCCAGTCTAATCCAAACAACCTCAGCATTTATACTCTAAATGTTTTTTTTCAGGATTGATGCAGGTGTATTTGTTTTTTAGCATTAAAAGAATATAATCCTGTAAGTAGAAGCTTGACATTCTGGCTCTCAGCCCAGGAGCTCTTAAAATACGTTTAAAAACAAGAATGCCTTGACTCTGCAGGTTATAAGAATGTACAAATACAGAAATTTACAAATAAAAATGGAAATCTGAGAGGCCTTTCTTCAGAAAATTTTCTCCATTGTTTTTCTTTTACAGTAACAACCGAGTAACCAACAACTCCATGAGCGACGCAGGCTTGTCCCCGAGCAGCTGGACCCGCACTGGACTCTGAACACGGGCAGCTGATCTCCCAAGGCAGAAAGTCAGCTTTGCCTACTGCATCATTCTCCATTTTCTTCCCCAAACCTACAAATGTGTTCCACATCTAAGCATGCTAGGAGTTAGGGGGACGGATATTTAGTATGAACTGACAGCTACTCCTTGGAATAATTGTAAGAGCTGGAATGGGAGGGCTCTGGGCGGGAAGAGGAGGGAGCAGGGATCTGGAGGGGCAAGGCAGAGCCATGCTGCGGTTACTAAATGTAAAAACTGGCCTTTCTCATGTGAGTGAAGCATTTCTAAAGCCGTCCCTCCTTAAACACTGGACGAGTCTCTACCCTGCCCAACAGATTCTCTTGGAGGATTTCTTTTAGCAAAACGGCCTGCGGAGAAATATGTAGTAGCTTCTGGTATACAGAAATTCTCTTACTTTTGAATTCCTGTGGAGGTGGGCCTGCATAAGATTTACATACCTTGTAAACTATGGATTTATGGGGAACATAGGTTGTAAAAGGGCATTGTGTTTTCGTGAACATGAACTTTATACTCATTGTGATTTAAGCATGTTTTAATATGCATATTTGAAAAGTTTCCAAAAGGAAGTTGGATTAATTTTCTCCATTTATGATCCTCTGTGCATCACTCACTCTAGCAACCAATGTTTGCCAAATTTTAATCTGCCTGGGATTTAAAAAAATAAGTATTGAATAAATAAGTAACTCAATAATTAGATTGGTTGGCTAACATCCCAAGGCATGATTAACCTGCCTAAACCATGAAGCAGAGCTGAAAGTTCTGAGCTGCGTTCTGCACTGGTCTGATCTCCTCCCAGGCCTAAGGAAACCAAACCCCCCTCAGTAAAATCTTTCAGCAATGAGATTATTTAGGTGGCTCTTGTTTAATGAGTTAATATAAATTCCTCGTCATCTAAGCATGAAAATAACTGTGCCTTGTGCCTCCTTGTGTCTCAGAGGAGCATGTATCTCAGTCCATCCTCACTCTTTAAAATACACTTTCAGTATAACTTTTCATTGGAAACAAATGACCAGGAATGTACGTCTGCAGTTAAACCACACCAATTCATACCTCTGTTAGGTAACTTACCTTTAAATATATTTAGATCAATAAAGATTTCAAATTCACAAACTAGGCTTTCATATCTTGTTTCGCTACTGATTTACTACAGCCCTGTGCAGGGGCTTCACTTCATCTCTGTGGCAGTTTCCCATTAGACTCATCTAAATAGACCTGCATGTCGTTAGGACCAGGACAGCCTCTAAGCATCTTTTGGAGATGGTTAATAACCTTGCCTAGTTATTAACAAATTTTAGTTTATAATGAAGTTGTAAACCTAATAAAAAGAAATGTAATAGTATAAAATAACATTCCACTTGTTTCTAAGGAAAAAAAAAAAGCCTTTCCAAACTGTTCTAAAGTATCTTAATAAAATATTTTCACTGAATTCTGATGTCAGAAGCCTTTCATATCGATTTGTCAGCTTTGCAGCAGCTGAGGTCGATTCTGTTTTAGCAGTGTGCTACAGTAAATCATAGGTTTCTTCTCTTTCCCTTCTCATTTTTCAATACTAACAATACCTGTAGGATTACTAGACAGATAGTCCTTGCTAACCTGCTTCTGGAGTTAACACACCACTTGAAGTCAAAAACCGTCCTCTGTGCCCGATTCTGCTCGGAGCTATGGAAGTGACTACAAACTTGTAAGCAGGAGATGTGAGCATATGCTTAGTGCTAAGTCCACCCAGCCTGGAAGTGGCCCCGGGTCCCTAAATGAAACGGTCAGAGTGTTTTTATGCACACTGGTCAGCGCTAGCCTGCTTTAGGCCAGGTGTTTGTCCAAGTCTTCTCTGGACTTCTCAAGACGATCATGTGGTCATAGGATATTACTATCATTTGTTTCTGGGTTTGATTTCTGTTGTGAGGATTTTTTTCCAAAGCATTTGAAACAACATGATGCCTTTCTTGCAGGCCATGAGGGTGACTGATAGTTTTTTGGCATGAATTCAAATGTGTGGAGTGTGTACCTGGCATGTGAAGGTGCAAGTCTTTCCAGGAGAGCAAGGACTGTACAGGACAGAGAAAGCTAGACCTGGCCTGGTCTCCTGCACTCTGGACACTGGGGAGGGTTCCTGCAGTGAGATACCCCCAGGCCTGCACAGAGGGTCCAGCTCAGAAACAGCTAAATGGTTCACCACAAAAGCAGCACCCAAGAGCGAATACATGCACGAGGGAATAAGGACCTCAAAACAAGCCAGAGGATTAAACTATTGCCTGTACAGACATTCCCCGAGGGTTTCATGTTGATAGTCACAGTACTGCACAAACATGGAAGAGGGTGCAGTATTCATTCACTCTTGGTGTTTATAATCTCTGTTGTAGTAACACTCACAGGTTTTGCACCATCTGTATTCGAACAGGTAAAGGACTGATAAACACAAACACTTGTGAACAAAAAAATAGTTGTGATGGAAGTATTATTTAGAGCACATTTCTACAGCGATAAATACAGATCTACTGATGAAAAACCCCAACAGTGCAGATAGGATTACTGCTGCATGGAGGACTAAACTTTTTTTTACAATTCGTTGCAAAACAAAGCAATTCTGTTTTAAGGACTGGGAATTTTGAAAAGCCCCAAAGTAAAGGGAGACCGTCTGAACGACCCTGTGCAAATACCGCACCTTTCTGAATGCAGCAGTGAAACAAAATTGTTCACTAGGTGGTGGTCGTGAACCACCACAGAACACCGCAGCTACATGCTTGGTTAATGATGAGCTCCATCCGAAGCACAGCGGAGAGAAAAAAACCTGCTAGGTATTTAAAGTAGTAATATTTAGCTGGTACGTTTAGAGCTTTATTTCAGAATTCATTGTACATACTGGTGAGTTTGTCCTCCCCACGCGCCTGTGCAGATACTACGCTCACTAGTGCCCACTTGTCTTCCACGCAGGAGGGAGGGTGGCTCAGCCAGGAGGGATGAGGCTGAGGAGGATCTCCAGGAGGATCCCAGGCACAGGCTGCAGGCGCTACGTGGAGGAAGGGGAGGCAGATGCTCTGTGCACCATCTTTAAGTTAGCAGCTTGAAGCTCCTCTCTGAGCATCACAGCCGCGCTGATAGTTGGGGAAGAAGGCAGGGCCTCCCCACCACTTCATGGCTATATGTCTACTGGACGTGATGATGAAAGACATGCTGGCATGGTGTCTGCCTCTGAAAGGGTGAAAACCCTCCATCTCCCACAACAGCTGTAGATAAGCTGTGTGTTAATGTTTTTCTTGAGGCCCTGGTTTAGGAGGGAATAGACTCAGATTTTCACTGCATCCCTCAGCCTTTCATTCAGAAGCAAACTATGCTTTTTTGTTAGGTAGAAAATTATTTTTCCACCATTAGCTTTTTCACACTGGAAGTATGTTTTTTTAAGACTACCATATAAATCTTACGTTCTTCAAAGAAAAAATTTCTAGACCATACTTGACAGCAAGCCCTTAAAAAGAAACCTTCTATTGTCTTCCTATTTCTAGAAGTAATGTGTTTTTAAAAAAATACTCCTCCCTAACTCCTTTGGGCAATCAGTCCAAGATGAAAAAAAATGAAGATACGGGTGGGAGCAATGCAGTGAGACTGCAGCATAAAGTTCAATGACAAAAGCAATCTGTTTGGCTTAATTTAAATTTCAGTCTTCACATTAGAGACAACAATAAAGCTGAAGGTCAAGAGCCGATAAGCACTGTTGAAGGGCAACCCGTACCCTGTCCGTGACACACCAGCAGGGTTAGAACAGCAAAGCGGTGTAGCAGCCGCTCCATCCGTCCCTATACCAGCTGGCCTGCTTTAGTAATTCCAGCAATAGAGACAGAAACTACACCAGAATGGGAGATTCTGAGTCACCCACAATGGCGTATTTCAGCCTCCTCTTTTTCTTCTTTCCTTCCCTTCACGTAGTTGATGTATTGTCTTTCAGCCTTATTGACTGTGCCCTGCTCTGCAGAAACTTTCGCTTCCTAGCCATCTGCCCACTGAAGCCAGCTGAGAAGACAGCAGACATCTGGATGTCTCAAAGCCCAGCGAGTATTTTCTGCAAAACAGTTTTTCACACACTCCTAGCCTGTCTTCTGATGAAAGAAATTCTGAAGCAGAGCCCATTTAACAGCAGGAGTAGTAATGGGAGTAATAGGGTAGTGCAGTGCTAACTGTGGCGCTTAGTGACTGTGACACTGTCTGACATTGATTGATTAAGAGGCTGAAACTCTGACTGTGGCACTGGGCTGTTAAGAATAAAACGAACTTTCACTTCTCGTTCGTACACATCCATCACCAGCAGACAAGTGTTAGCTTTTGTAGTAACGACTGCGGTTTCTTTTGTGAGAGAGAGATACAAGTAAGAGATGTAAATGCCGTTTCTTCTGTGCTTTCAAAAGCATTTTAATTCATCAGCATTTTTTGAAAGGATCTTTAAAGAAGAAATAAAACTCTTTGGTAACACAGCTGGGTTTCAGCATGTTCAGCATCTCAGCTGTCAAAGACTCTTCCTCGTTCGGCTGAGAACCTGGCTAGAGATTTTGAAGCAAATGGCTATCTGCTGTTGCTCCCTTGAGGGTGCAGCAGCCAGTCCGCAGCACAGGACAGCTGTCAGCACCTACCAGCACACCAGGGTCTTGTCTGTGCCTTCAGAGGTAAGAATACTCTGAAGCCCTGCCTTGAACAGCGGGCATATATGGATGTATAAAGGGCATCTCTATGGGATCAGCTGGTGTGTTACAGGGTGCTGTCATGTTTCTGTACTGCCCTATCCGTACATCTCCAGCTATGTTGGCTTCAGGATTGACCGTGATGGCTATATGATTCAGGGCCTGGCTAATGAGAGTGCAAGTGAGAAAAGTCTGTTTATTAGACGTTGCCAGTTTAAAAAAGATAAAAGGAGGCTCCCCCTTACTTTGGCTTCTGCCGTGGGCCTTAGGGGACCCTCATGCTAGCAATTCTTCCAGAGACACTACTGTGGCCATGGGCTGTTGTGGGAAGATGCCTGAAAACTTCTTCAAGATAGCAAGTCACGACACTGAATCAATAGGAACAAGGCAAACCAAGCTTCTAGAATACAAGGATTATCTTTAGGAATAATGACAGTACCACAAATTTCTGAAGAAGTAATTGTCCTCAGCAATCACTCAAAGTCATTTAATACTGCGATCTGAAAGTGTCACTAAATAGGGTCAGTGAGTACGAAAGCACAAAGACCAACTCAGCTAAATGTTTAAACAAGCAAATAGTCATCTGTTGAACCGCATACTGCCTAGACTAGCTCATATGTAAGTGATTTGCTGAACCAAATCTCTCAGTACTGTTGGCATTGCCATGTAGGAACCATATTACAGTTTCCAGAACTGATCTCCCTTGTTCCAATCATAAAATGACTTGGGTTTTTGCAAATTAGTTTCACATTTCCCTCAGCTGCATTTGGCTCCAGTCTGCTTTGATCTCTCTCTCTTTCTCCCTCTATCCCAACTTTGGCCTATCTTCGAAAAAATATGAGTTTACCTTATGGTTAAATTAAGGCACGTTCAAATATTTGCCATTTTGAGATATGGCTTATTTGCCTTTCCAAAAATAGCACAAAAACTTCAACAGAAATTTCAGATGAATTTCATCCATCCAGGACATTTCAACTGCTTGAAACATGACACACTTCCAAACTCCGTCACCCTCCTCGCAGTGCTACCGCAGCATCCGTGTAAGACAATGGCTACTGAAAAAAGCTATCGGAGCCTATGAACAACTGCAACATCACTTGCTTAGTTCCCCACTTCATCCTCCTCAGTTCCTCTTTCAATCTGTCTCATCCACTTACTGTATCTTGTCATAACCTATACTCCAGCTGCTTCACGAACGGACAGCCTGTCATATAATTACATGTCATCTGATATTATGGGGCTCTAAAATGCTGCGGCTGTACCAAAGAGTACATGATCTTCAATGCAAGTGAAAAATGGAAGCTCCCAAAGGTTAAATGCTGTTTCATTCAGACCTTTATTAGCCTCAGATCAAATACTATACAAATGCAGATATCAACTAACAGCATTTGGGTGATTAATTTATTTGCCAAGTTTTACTATTGTACTAATGAGCTACCCAAATAGGTAACAGCAGCTTCAGTTCCCTAACAAGATGAGCATAACTTTTTATGTTCTTGATCAAAATAGACCTCAAAAGCAAAATTAAAAGTCACCATTTGCTGGTGTCCATGCTTCCAAGTTAAAATTAGCTTGCAGCGAGCATACCCACGGCAAAAAAAAACCCCTAATGCCTATATGTTCATACGAGGAGAAAATACAAAGAGGGTGTGAGCATAGCCAAAGCTAATCCATTCAAAAAGTTGAACAGCTATCTGCAGAATGCTTTTTTGGAGTAGTCAATCAGCGCAGACAGCTACGCTGCTTTCCTCTTCAAAGAATGCAGGCCTTTCATGTAGTTGCTTTGTGCATAAGGAAAGTATTTTTAGCAATGCATTGAATGATTTGACATTGAGAGAACTGAGGGACATTGTCAAACTGGGGAAACTTGGATTGTTAGTACTTGTCTTGTACTGAAGACTTTCTGGGCCTAGAGAACAGCTTTCTCCTCTGGTACCGGTCTGGAAGCATTCATAGAAACTAGAATTATTTACATTTCTACATCATGCATTTAATAAAAAAAATAAACCCCATACTCTCATAACATTGTCCAATCTTCCCAGAGATTGCTAAAATATTCCTGTGCGGACATCCCTCCTCCTATTTCAAATGCAGGATTTAGCTAGACACAAGGTCAAAGGTGTTGGAACGGGAAAGTGGCCTGGTGCTTTAATGGGTATAAAACACAAAATAGGACCAAATTTGTCTGCAACTATAACCCAGTTCCCGGGGGAGTGCAGAGCCAGCACAGCAGCTGCATCCTTATGGCACTTGCAGTCTCTGGAACCTGAGATTTCATGACTAAAGGTGGTTTCCATGGAAAACCTCTGTTCCTTGGTCATCCTTATTGCAAGAAACAAACCTTTGGAGCCGTAGCATCCAGGCAACTGGATCTAGTGTGGGCAAGAAACTGCCTCATCCCAGCACCGTGTGATGTGGAATATGGAAAGGTGGCTGGATGGTGTCCTTCCCTCCTTGTCCCTGCGGAGCACAACTTCCCTGTACCGGAGGTACTTAACCAGTGCCTTGAACCCAGCAGATGCCGCGAGGATAACACTGCATACTGGTATTATTACAGTCTTAAAAGGAGATACCAGGGAGATGTAGACAACATCTACAGTTATAAAATTATATTTTCACCTTCACTACCAAAGTTTCTAGCTATCACATTAATATTCTGCCACTGCAAATCCTGAATTCTGTACTTAGCCAATTAGGAGCTGAGTGTTATCTATACCATATAAAACAGATCTGTGCCATTGCTTGCTACTACATGGTGAAAACCTACAGTCCTTAAAAACTATTCAATCTTCTTAATGTCTAACTGAAAAATAAGAGAGAACTAATCAATATGCACAGCCTTTCATGAACCAGAATTCTTAAATTATGACTGGTATTAATTGTATATAATTGAAATGATAAACTCCCCAAGATAAATCATATCTCACTTGTAAATCTTACAAATATTTTTTCCTAACATTTATAAATAAGTTCTCATTCATAAGCATTTACAGATTAATGCAGAGCTATGGATGTAATTTCTTTGCAAATGAAGCTATGCCAATGTCACTGTTATTTATAAATCTCTAGACTCCATTTTTTTTAATCAAGTGTAACAGGTTATGAATCAAGGCATTTTTTATGGTTTGGTGTATAGGCCTTAAGAATCAGAAACAGGCTCTATAATCTAATTTCCCCAAAGATTATGTAACAAAAGTGATAAACTTATAGTTAGTACAGCAATGTTTCTGACAGCTATAATTTCTTTCCCCAGAAGAAAGTAATCTGAATTTAGATTAAGACACATCACTATAGCTTTCCTTATAAACTGTTGGATTAAGTTTCTTGATTGCTCTGTATGAACATTTGCCTGAGTGAACCAAAATGTGGAAATTAAAAATGTGGGAAGAGAGGAGCTTATGCATTCCATTGACCTTTATATTAGTTAAGCATTTGAATTGTAATATATGTATGATACATGCTTTAATTAAAGTGTAAATCAGAACTCTGAATTTCTCAGATTTATGAGCCATGTATCACCGAAGCTTCATTCTAAAACCTTTCAGCCAGCAGGCTCCTTTCTGGTAGAAGCACCGTTGCCGAATGACGCACTCCTAGATGCCGATAGTAAAAGATAGCATATAAATTAAAGGTGAGAACTTCTGGCCAGTTCTCTTTTTTTTAAATTTAAATTTGAATATGAAGGCAATCAGAAGAAAAGATTAGAGAGAGAAAAAATTCTAGCTGACTGTGTAAATTGATAGTTACAGAGGAATAGAAGTCTTCTGCCCATACATAATAATTTTATAGTAAAATATCTCTGCATTTTCCCCCAACCATAAGGTAATACATATGTGCTCATCTTCTTGATGTAGAGAGTTTACGCAGTTCTTAGTGCTACGCTTAAGTGCATTGAGATAATAGGAGGTCTTCCCTGGTGCCATGGAAGGGAAAAGCTATCTTCCTCTTGCTTTCAACACCACTTCATCGGAAGCTATTCAGAAAACACCAAACAAATAAACAAATAAAAAAACCCTAAACAAAACCCCCCAAACACACACCCCACCCCACCCCCCCAAAGCTCCCAACCCCAAACCAGAAAACCTGCCCTCAGTACAAGCTACTGTGGGGTACGTCAGGCTCAGGCACCTGCCTAAGTACAGATTTTATAAAAGTGGAACACAATGAGCACATCTTTCACAAATAACCACTCTGGAGGATGTTAAAAAAACATAATCATTCGTCAGATCGGCTGTTTATTACCTGCCCTCGCAGATCTTTTAAAGTAAGTTGTATATTTATAGCAGCTGAAAAACATTCATCACGATTACCATCACTCACTACAGCGTTTCCAGCATGTTCCTTTTCTCTCCTACCTTTTGTGTACTGCAAACTGCACAATTCTAAACGATGCTAAAAATCTCTGTTTGAGGAGATCTCATTCTGCATTTCTGTTGACTTTAATTAGATTACTCACATGAATAAATGAGTTCTAGAACACCAGTTTTGACGGAAGAATTCCAACAAACTGGTTTCTTGTTTGGATTGCACCTCTCAAAAGAGCATCCAGGCTTATGCAAAAGAGACCACTCTTGCATCCCCGCTGCTCCCGAAGAAAGGGTAAGCCCCAAAGATCTGAAGCACCCCTATGTGAAAGAAATTCCTGTGAGGAACTGTCTTGTCTCAGGAAAGCAAGATCACAGCAGAAATGAATCTCTGGTTGGAAAATTCCTGGAAGTTTGTTCAGTTCTGAAAGAAACCCTTGAGGTGTGGGATTTGGTATTGGTTGTACTTCTCTTCCTGGGTGCGATGGTGGTACCCATCATCTTTCTGGCTATTTCTGCTGATGAATGTAATGTAGTGCTGTGAATTTTATCTAGTTTTAGATCAGCTGATGCTCCTCTTTGAAAAGAGACCTTTATCCTCTGAAGCTGAGAAACAGTTCTTGCAACAACTTATCACGAATGACACCATCTTTAACAATACTCTTCTCATTCTGGCCTATCTATAACACTTAGATGTTGTTTCCACTCAGAACAATGTTATCTGAGAAACGCAGAATCCTTTGGCTGTAGTGCTGTGAAGGCAAACGAAGCAGCTGAGCCTCACAGCCTGCCTGCAGCAGCCTGATCCTGCCTCTGAGGCCATGAGATGGGTGCAGGGAGGGGAAAAGGTCCAGAAGGCAGAACTTTAGGAATGAAGGAAACATACGGAAACAAGAGGCTACCAGTAACACTAGAGTTAAATGAAAACTAGCAATTTGCACTGCCCATCCTCTTTGAAAGCTATTTGTTGCCCCTTGTGCATCCTGCGATTTTTGCCTGCTTGGTGCACAGAATAACATTGGCTCAGCACATACCCTGGCTTGCACGTTGCTCCACCTCAGCAGTTTCATGCCTTCTTTTGCAGCCAGGCTACACTGGTTACATAAATTTATGCCATAACTGAAGGCAGTGGCCGTTAGCCAGGCTTTTATTTTGACTTGTAAAACCAAAAACATTTGCACAGCCAGAGGGAAGATGAAACCAAAAGGGGCACGACAGCTGTAATGTTGCCTTCTCACGTTATTGTGCAGTGCAGGAGCAGACTGTGAGAGCGTCACTGACTGCCCACTGAAAACAAAGTCTGCCTTGAGTGTTAGTGCAGCCTCAGTCGGTTTGCAGAGTCTGATTTAGCACCAATTTGTGCAATGCAGCGAGATAATTAAGCAAGGTCCTTGTAGGTATAACTCTGTAAAGCTGGTGGATTACATCAGGAATACTTGGGCCCAGTGTAAGTGGTATTGGCGCACTCCAAGCCTGGCTGAGTAAGTGACTGGGGCTGCAGCCAAAAAAGGTGAAGAGGTGCAGGTGTGGGATGCAGTTCCTGTGAAAGTGCTGCGGTAAGAGAACTGCTAATTAATTCAATACCAAAATACTTGCTTAGGTAGAAGGCCGCTTCTGTAATCCACGGAGATTGAAACAGCCGAATTGCAGCTTCAACTGCAGTCGCTCTGAGGTTTGCAGTACTTTGCTGAAAGACTCCAAGATTTTAATCTTAGCAAAGGAGTGAGATAACTGCAAATCACCTCTCCTCTCAGCCATATGTGGTGGTACCCCCGCTCGGCCCACGCAGCAGAGCTCCCGCTCCTGTCCTCAAGGCTACATATCTTTAGAGATGTACCCATCTCCCCGCCCTCTCATCCATGAGAGCCCCTCCTGCTTCCCACTCTGAAGGGAGCAGAACACATTCGTTTCCCTTCACATATCTATAGGGTAAAGAGCACATCATTGACACTGGTTGATGGTAAGCCCCTAGGAAAGTAAAATAACTTGAAGGCGTATTGGCATACATCGGCATGCTCAAAGGAAGAAAGAATCTATCTTGAAAATATTCTACAACCATAAGCTAGTTGCCTAAGGTTACATAGGATGTCTTCTGCAAGAAGCAATTAAATCCAGGTCTCCCAAACCTTGTGAGCATCTTGTAACCTACCTAGCCTGACAATCCTCTGCGTAAAGAGCGAATAAACACACTTACTGCCTTAACAGTAACCATACAGCTAAGGGACAATATTTAAATGAGAGAAAGGAGAGAGGGGAAAAAAAAAAAAGAGGCAATTGCGTTCTTGCCTTACTTATTCCTTGAAAGAAAAAAAGCGGCATCTCTTTCACTGTCTTTCTGCCCATCTGTTTTGAAATCCCCCATGAAAGCTGCTCATTGTCCTTGATAGCATGAGTTTATTTTTGGTTTCAGCTTACACTACTCCATAGCTTACACAGTGAGATCAGCGACTGCTCTAGCTTTCTTAGTCTGGGTGTTGCACCTAACCGGGAGCAGCAAACTTCACGGCAGTGGCAGTGGTCTGCGTAAACACATGAAGACAGTGGGGTTACTGTTTGTATTTATGTTTTCACTTTATAAAAAATCCTTTCTAAAGATTCTGTATGTTTGTCACAGGAAAGACAAGTTATGCCAAAACTGGAGATAGCCAACATTGTCTCCAAGAAAATGCATACACCTTCTGCATTCCTCAGTGCCGGTGCCTGGGGAGGCAATCAGGATAAAGCCCAGGACTCGGGAGAGACTGGAGGGAGGTGAGGGGCAACGATCCTACAGTGACCCATTCCTCTTCTAACGAGACTCATGTCTTCCATCAGGAAACCGATGAAGGAAAAAACTAAGCATTCTTCTTCTTCGAATATATTACATTACTCTGCATGATGATAAAGATGTGATAATAATGCCAGTTTGTCCATTTGCATCTTGGCGTTACCCAGTGCAGCCCTAACCCTGTTCTGCCGGCAGCTTTGGTAGGATGTAAAGTCAAAAACAAACAGTGAGAGGAAGGCTGAACAGAGCGCTCCTGCAAGGGTCCCAGTTGCTTCAGCAAGCCTAACCGTGCTCTTAAGACTCCATTTTTGCACAGTCTTATTTAGGAACATCCCAACATGCAGCTTACATTAAATGCATCTATTTAAGTTAGAGCTTGAATGTTTTTCAATTCTTCTGCAAATAAATCATTAGATCGGTATCCATCATTTACCATCCTATCTCTGCCTGTCCTAATAAGGAACACATTGCATTTATCACCACCTTCCGTCATCGTTTATGATGGTGTAGTCCGTTATCATCCTTGGACAAACCTCTCCTCAGCACTGAGGAGCTGCAGGATTTGGCCCACTTAAGTTTAATAATAGAGACAAATTCTTTCTGAAGTGTTTCCGATGTTAGTAACTCAAATGGCTTTCTTCTTTAAATTTGGTTTTATTGCCTTGTATTTAAGGCTCAGATAATTAAGTAGATTTATATTTATATTGTCTTACTTATTTACTCATGCCTGTTACTTAAAACCTAATAACAAACAACGACATTATTACTCAAGTACTTAGGATATCCATAATCTAAATTAAGATCCAATACAAATGACTGCTTATTCTGACGTGATGGACAAATAAGCATTCAGCAGTAAAAACAATGAGGACAGCAAATAAACCCTTCCTCTCCCATCCTGTGCCAAGTGTCCAGGACATACAGCATGCCTTAAAGGCAGGTAAATGCAGACATCGATATCAAGTATGGGAAAGCAAGTTAGAAAGTCGAATCCTACTGGTATAATTTTGGACATGAAGATCTTGGGATACAAGCGAGACAAGGTTTGAGGGAAGAGATCTCTTTATTGCACATAAGGATAAACCGGTAAAAAGAAATAAGCATTCAGGCTCAAAACGCTTTTTCAGCTCTAAAGCTTGTCTGTTTTTTCCAAGTATATCATTATATCTCAGAAATGATGTTATCTCTCCCTGCAGACTTTATAGTGCTTAAAATGTCAACTGTTCTTGAAGATGTCTGCTTTGCACCTTCCATCTGTTCCCAGAGATGAAGCTGCTGCCCGTCACTGCTTCTCACCCCTCCCACAGCAACGTGGGAAAAGGTACACTTTTGTAGATAAGAGTTTCCAAATAAATTATGGCTTTTAGATGAACATTAACCTCATTTCCATACCTAAAACTAGTGGCAGAGACCACAGAGCATGGGTATTACGTGCTTGCCATATGAAATTCTATTTATAGGAGCCAGCTCTCAGAGTAGGCACAAGAAAAAGTTACCAGTTGTTTCAGTGCAATGTGTGTACAGTAAAATCAGTCTAAAATCCTGAAGAAAAATCTTTCACTAGAAGAAAAAAGAGTTAAGAGATAGGAGTTGGTGCCCGTAGCAAAATTAGTTTCAGTTCTTCCCAAAAGAAATTAGAAAAACTAAAGCAAACAGGAAATACCCTAAACTCATATTTTAGATGCTCAGGTAGCATTTACTTTTATTGGAACTGAAAAAAAAAATCAGTCTTTTGTGTTCATGCAATGTGGGTTAAGGGACGGTGTATTTCCCATTTTGGAGAGGAAAGAAAGGTCGAGGGAGTTTAGCTGATTTGCCCCGTCACATCAAGTCCGCAGCAGCACAGGGAATTAAACCTTGGTCTCTTCCCAAGGAGGTCCTGTACCACAGCTGGTCTCTGTCCTTTGGACAGAGCATCCCCATGAAGGGCCAAAGCCAAAACAGCTTCCGCGGGTGAAGTCCCACCACGTTTTTACAGAGGGCAGAAGGGAGGAGAGGCCTTTTGGCCAACGAGGCATCTTTTACGCTCAAACAATTTTGCATCATTCCGCCAGGGTAAGGTGGCCTTACGGTGGATATAGGTACAATTTACATCCACTGAAATCCATTTATACACTGCTAAGGTGGTGCGTGGTGGTCTCAGCATCAATGAAAATGGGGCCCAGGGGCTCCGTTGCCATGTTCTGGGCTGGCCTCCAGCTCAGCAGCGTACGGGCAGTGCCACATCCAAATGTAAGGGACGAGCTCACAGACCAGTGCAGCGACGCCTGCATTCCCGTGAGAGATCCCAATGTTTCTGCCAGGCGCAGATGGGAAAGATGCAGTCTCCTGGCCACGGCTGCTCCTGGGGCAGCCCAGCCTTACCAGCCCGCTCTCGCTGCGCGCTCACATTACAAATGCCGGCCACGCTCGCGTACTCAGGAGCGCCAGCAAGAAATCCACCCACTCTTCTGGCTCCTTTCTTCAACATTATGTCAGTCTGTTATAAACCAGTGAAGCCAGCTAGCTCCGCCATCAAAGCCCTGCACTCGTATAGTCAAAAATATTCCTCCCTTCTGCTCCTGCCAGCTTTCAGCAAGGGGGAGTTTTGCTTTGCTCCATTTTTTAAGCCAGCCACATGCCATACTGCGATGACTTCATGCAAGTCTATAGACTAATCTTGCCAAGAACCCAGAACTAAACTGCATCCACTGAACCATGGTAAACCTCAGCACTTCTGGTTTGAGGGATGTAATTCCTGGCAGTGATGTCCTAAAATGGTGCTTTCCAACTCTTCACAGTGGAAAGCCTCCAAAAGCACGTCTGTCCCAATGTTCGGTCTCCGATGTGTACGCCACCGCGCAAGGAGCTGGTGCTCACTGCGTGGTGAACAGCTCATCCATTCTGTCCGTGGCTTTACTGAGGCGCATTTCTCCTTTCTATGTCTGAGAAAATGTGGGCACGGCAGAATGAATGGAAATTCCTGGAGGTGTGCTGCTTCCCTGACTGGTACCAATTAAAAGTAGGTTATGAACCATCCAGTTTATTGTTTTAGATAAAATTTTACATTGTTAAGGCTAGTTTTAAACATTTGTTATGCCTGCTAGCTGATCATTAGCTGACAGCACGGCTGGGATAACTGCGACTAGTTCAGTCATTGCTTTTACCAATTGCACTTAAAAGAAAATCTAAGTCTTAATTTTGTGGAACTGGCATGTTTTCTATGGGTGACACCCCGTACTTGTTTTCCTTTTTATGTGGTTCTTCCATTTACTCCTTTAAGATGGTCCTCTATGGCAAACTGATAATGTTCACATCAACCATCCCAGGGAGCAATTTTTCTTCCTCTGCCATTCTTCCATGCACCGAGGAAAGCCAGGATGAAGAGTGCTCAGAGACCCAACCTATTCCCAGGTGTTTCTGCTTTTCCTGTTTTTAAAGCCGAAATAGTGCATTGATTTCATCCCTGTCACGAGTTTGTTGACTTCAGCAGTATTGTGTCAGACGTGAGTTTGGCCCTGTGCTTTCCCAGGATACCCACAGAGGAATATTCGTGTTCATACATGCAAATGCAGATCACAGACATGTACGCAGGGATGACTGTCAGCCTCTGAACGCCTGCTGCCACTTGCAGGGTGTCCTGGTTTCAGCTGGGATAGCGTTAAATTTCTCCCTAGTGCTGTGTTTTGGATTTAGTATGAGAAGAATGTTGATAACACACTGATGTCTTCAGTTTTTGCTAAGTACCCTGTTAGTCAAGGACATTCAGCTTACATGTGCTACCAAGCGCTGGGAGGGAGCATAGCCGAGACAGCTGGCCCAGCTGGCCAATGGGGTATTCCATACCATGTGACATCATGCTCAGTATATGAATGGTAGGCATGTTCCAGAAAGTAGCGATCGCTACTTGGTTATTGGTCAGCGCGGGTGGTGAGCAATTGCATTGTGCATCACTCATTTTGTGTATTCTATCATTATCATTAATATTATTATTACTATTTTCCCTTCCTTTTCTGTTCCATTAAACTGTCTTTATCTCAACCCACAAGTTTTTCTCACTCTTACCCTTCCAATTCTCTCTCCATCCCACTGGGGTGGGGGGGGGGGAGTGAGCGGCTGCATGGTGTTTGGCTGCTGGCCGGGTTAAACCACGACACAGGGGAAGGTACAACTGTTGTTCAGGCCCAGCAAAACCTACGGCAACACCCCAAAGAGCACAGGAGTCAACCATAAGTGTGGCACAGGCATAGAGAGTTACAGTAATCCCAACTGAAATTGAGTCAGGTCATCAAAACTAACTTCCGCCATACTCAAAGAAAAACATTGTGCTATCTTGAATCATTAAGACCATTGTAATGCCTTCTTCTCTTCCGATAAGTATATACTAATACTTTCAGACGCTTTTCCTCTTTTGTTCTGAGCGGAGTACTTGCTCATTTTTTTCCAAGATGGCCCTTCAGCACAAGAGTGAAGGACAGTAGTAATTTCCCCAGGAAGCTCATAAAAATCCTCTTTTAGTCTATTCCAGAACACTATTCCAAGAAATAAAGAGCAAGTCAGAGCATCTCCCACATTTCTGGGAGTCTTTATACATGTATTATGGATCTTGAGATGATTAAATGCCACTCAAGTAAATAGGGAGGCTTCTACCAAAAAAGCCAAGCTTTGTTTGAGATAAAAAGTTATCTTTCATCTCAGCATCAAATTAAAATGTGAGGATTACCAAAGATGCCAGCATTCCTGTGAAAATGGTGTTTATGAAATGACAAGGGAAAAGTCTGCACTGCACAGAGGGTATCCAACACCTTCAGTCGAGGCTGTGCTGCTGTACCGATCACCCCAGCCCAAACTTTCTCTGGGAGCGTCAGCCCTCCGAGTGGTTGCGGTGAGCTCCTGGCCCTTTGCCACTCAGCGCAGGATATTCTTGGCAACGCTGATAAGGGCACTTGTTCCAAATAAGGAGAAATCTAGAAACGGGTTTGTCTCGGCACTCTTGGAGCCAAGCAAATCCGCCAAAACTCACAAAGCCGGACGCAGGAGGGGGGAAAAGACCCACAAAAAACCCAAATGAAGCAACAGAGTGAACTTATGACTGTCTGTCTAGCCTGTACCAGCAAAATCTCATTACAGAGCAACGGTGATGAAATACAATGACAGTAAGCGTAACAGACCTGATGAAAGACCTTGAAATGTTTATGCTAATACAAAGTTTCAGTTTCACGTTCCATGCAAGCTTTTCAAACAAGAACAGTGCCAGAAAACATGGGAGAATAATCTTAAATTTTACCTTTTTAAAAAAAAAAAAAAAACAAACCAAAAAAAACCCCCAAACACAAACACCAAAACCCCTGCTCCCCAATTTTTCATTACAGCCTGTGTAGTTTTTCAGACAGGTAAAAAAAGGCTTTCATAGTTGGAAAAAAATGCTTCAGCTTGCCTGCGAGACAAACCTGCGTTAGAGGTACGCGCTCCTTCAGAGGCCAAAGCCTCGATTTAGGGTTTGGAGAAACAACGTGGTCCCAACGGAGCGGCTGTGGACGGCAGCAGCGCTGCACAGGCCCTGTTCCACACCACGGAGGAACTGCCCTGCTGCCTTCACGGCTGCTGCACAGGTATTCACCAGCAAGACACCCGTACGCAGAGGATGAATAATTTAACGCTTTGAAAAGAAAACAAAAACCCCAAGAAAGCTCTAGTCCTGGTTCTACTCCAAACATCTGCCCCCATTCTATTTCCTCCACGTTGATCAACTAATGGCCAAGAAAAGCTATTACCAGCGTAAGAAAAATATATTCCTGCTATCTTTGAACTGTGGCAAGTGTAAATGCATTACTTTCTATGAGAACAGAGGAAATATTTCTTCAGTGGCTAAGATGAGAAATGAAGGGAAAAAATGTAGAAGGAGGAAGGGGAAAAACTATTATTTTATTAACTAATTAGATCAGTGTTGAAAGAAAATAAGCCGGCTTGCAAATCTCTACATTACTGATTCTGAAGAGGAAGCTGCAGGATACGGTGGAGATAATGAAGCACCTTGATTTGCATTTGAAAAGGGCTCGCCCTGCCTGGACAGGGGAATATAGCCATCTACAAAATAATCTAGTTACTGTAATGAGGGGGGGAATCGCTGCCAGCTGGCAGGTTTGGGAAAATATTGACTGCGGTAACAACTGGTCTTGGACTCTGTTTCTCAAAGGCTTCCAGTGCCAGCACGTGAAAGAACAGAAGAAATCCCCCCGCCATTCCCATACTTTTTGTGACCAGCTTGTGAACCATGACTCTACCACTGCTGCCCATGGACGTGCCCCCTTCCACTGTTCTAGACAGTCACCTGTACCACCACTAAAAAACCAGAATAAGCCCCAGCAG
Organism: Calonectris borealis; assembly: GCF_964195595.1. Taxonomy (NCBI): domain Eukaryota; kingdom Metazoa; phylum Chordata; class Aves; order Procellariiformes; family Procellariidae; genus Calonectris; species Calonectris borealis. Next base: position 23,611,307 of record NC_134321.1, on the reverse strand, counting down.
GTCTGCAGTCACAACAGGGCCAAAACCGGCTCCGCTGCGTCAACACCAGCTGTGGGTCGGGCCAGACACCGCCACGGCGATGCCCCCCACTCTGCCCCACGCTGTTCCCTATGTTGGCCCACAGCGAAGATGATGCTTAAGGACATAAACTGAAAAATCCAATACCCTCTCAAAAAAAATATACATGAAGAATGTGTGGGAACAAATATTTAACATTAAACTCTACATTTATTACTTACAATCTACTCTATGATTCTATGATTTGATTTCTTCTGCAAAAGCACTCCAAGAAAGAATGAAACATAATGCCTTAAAAAAAAAAACAAACAAAACAAAAAAAACCAAAAAACCCAGTGGAATTTGGGGAAATATAAATCACCTTTTATTAGTGATTTCCCAGGGCGCTCGTTCAACAACGCACTCTGAAGTCCCAGAAGTGCACAGAACAGCTGCCTCCCAAACTGCAACACTGCACCGTCTAAAGCCGTAGTGTAATTTAGAATAATATTATTCTTCAGATTCTGGACTGGCAGCTCGGTGGTACTGCCAGCGGATTAGTGAGCGGCTAACACTGGTGCAGTCTCTAAGGCATCAATGAAAAGGGGTTGATGGATTTTTGGATGTTTCTCTTTGTGACCTGTGCCCTTTTAAAAGGGAGAGAAGTGATGAAACAAAAACCTCCTGGCAACGGGGTAAAAGCAAGACAGGAGGCAACTACGGAAGAGGAGAGGCTACGAGTGGAATTCATGAAAGGAAGAGATGAGGCTTGTTGCTGGGTTAAAGGTACCAAAGTTACCAAATACACTGTGAAGTCGAGGGATTTCTCAGGATGGGAAAGTTGTGAAGCGGGGCTGACGGGGGCTTTCGCAGTCCTGGGCGGGTAAACACTGCCTGTAAAAAGCAACTCTGCACCACGTGCCAAAGGCCTTGGGCTCTACCCAAGATTACCTGCACAACGTACCACGGCAGAGATGCTGACACCCACCACCTCCCTCTCCGGGCGCTCACCGATCCAAACCACTAACCACACAAACCCCAAAGCTCAACCGCCCCACGCCCCCCACCCCCCCCGGGTGCCAGGCTGACGGAAGGGTGGGGGGTCCCGCAGCTCTAATACTGCCTGTTAGATTTTGAGTGTCCTTCCGAACCAGGGGCCTGCCTTCAGCCTCTTCTGATCACTTGATTTACAAGCTGAAAGATGTGGTTTTTGGACAATGTATAGGTACCTATATGGAGTAATCGTATTCTTAAATGGCCTTATTCATTATATATGTCAGAGTCTTCCAGATGCGATTCAGACAACATTACAAGCATCTGTCAGTGTGTCTTTGCTCCTCTCCCCAGAGGAAAATTAAGTTATGTAAAGCTGCGTCTTCACTTCACCTTGCCCATTCACTTCAATGGAGCTCTGCGCCAACAGCTGTTGGGAAACTGCAGAGAAAAGCAAATTAAGTATTTTTCTTAGGAAATCATTATTTTCAAGGTTATTGAGGTTGGGTTTTTTCTTGGTTGGTTGTTTTGGGGTTTTTTTTAGTGCTATCTGGGTTAGCAGAAGGTGCCCCGTGGCTCAGGGCACAGCCCTGAGAGAACACAGGCGGCCCCAGCCCCCCAGCACCAGCACCATCTCTGGTGTCTGGTACGGGGGATCCTCGGGTGACCGCGAACAGTCAGCAGGATTTATTCCAGCCTCTAACACGGTAACAATAGATATACGACCACAAATACTCTCACAGGGTGAAGTAGAGGTTTATTTTATAACTCTTATACTGGATGCAAGGACGCATAGAGGTTGTAACCATGTGCATCACAACTGCTTTGCGCCCAGTTATCCGTTTGGACAGAGCCCAGAACTCCAGCTCTTCCAAATCCCAGTCAAGTACTCAAGCCTTCCCAGTTAATGGGATTACTTGCATCAATAACTGCTACTTTTATAAATGGAGAGTGCAGACTCTTGCCTATGTGAATCGTAGTTTGGAGCAGCGTTGTCCAGTATACGGGAAAATATGGGATAGCCAGTCTGCTCCGGAAAGGTTTACAAATATCTGCATCTCCTGTTACAGACTCCCCTGGTCTGCACATGTAGCAGGTCTTGTGCTGACTTCGGGAATCCCTGAACTTTGTGACTAAACGCCACACTCGTGCCCTCCCAGCTCCGGTGGAAATCAAGCATGAGTCATTACAGGACTTGCTTTTGCTCCCACCAATACCACTGCACCTTCATGTCCATTTACATTGGGTTAAGCATTACAATGCACTGGTATAGTATTGCATACTTGCCCTAAATCTAAGTTCGAGAAATACCTACAACGTAGAGCTCAGTTATCACGACACGTAGCTGGTGATCACACTAACGGCTGGGCACAGTCCTTCCCCTGCTCACAGCAGCAATTCTACACTATATTGTACCATTACTCCAGAATTACCCTTTTACATTAGTCAACCTGAAACTCTGTCTGAAATACTCCTGGTCAATGTGAAAGCCATTTCTCCAAGGTGCAACAGAAGATAACAGGATTAACTGTAGCGGACCTCTGCAACAGCTAAGATTAAGTGGGATTACTCTTAGAAAACTACTATGAAGAACGTCCATAAGAGAAGAAACTGCTAATCTTACATTTCCGTGGCTGCAGCACCGGTGTGGTACAAACTGCTCCACCTTAGCTACAGGACACTCAAAATTTCCAATGCCAGCATAGGAAGGCACATTCTCATCTGCCCTGAAATGAGTTTGGGAGTTGAGCGGTACCATCCCAACACGAGGAGGTCAGTGGGCACCTCCTCCACTGCCAGGGTTGCGAGAGCAGCGTCCGTCTGATATTCAGCCACAGTTAGAGGTGGGAGATGGCCCCTCCAGTCTCCCAGCCACACCAAGGTCTTCTCACTACCATGATCTTTATCCGTTAGTCAGAGTGCTTGCCTTGTTATCACCAACAAAACCCGAACTTTTCATCATGGTGTGTTACCTTCAAAAGATCACTTTGTGTTTATCAGTCCTGTATCACTAGTTTACATAGTTTATTCAAACTGCTCCAAAAATGGCAATGCTCCACTACAAATTACTTCATTGAAGATTATCAGTCTTTTTCACGTACTGAAAGTATTCCACGTACATTTTTCTCCTGGCTATCGATGCTGGGGAGGATCTATCCTCTTCTGTGGTGCATCTGGCCCCAACCAGAAATTCTGTAATCACAGTGAGTCAAAAACCCCCTCGGGAGCGCAGCCCAGTGGAGTCCACGTTGCTGTGAGGCACCTCATCGACACAAGAAAGGCATCTCCACCCCCCCCATTCTCCCAAGGCATTTGTCTCCATTTTGGATGTGTTTTCCTTAAATTGGATCAACTGGTGTTACTAACATGTTTCATAATTATTTTCTTGAAATGGTGGCATGAAGGAGAGTTTAGTACTCTGCACATTTGGCTATTATTCCAAAATAAAATTAGATTTTAGACCCCCCCCCCCCAAGGATAGCATTCATCACTTGTTCTATTGGGAGCAATTTGTTAAACTCTGACTCCTTCAGATGGCCCTTTCCATAATCAGTGTTTCTCTTCAGAAACTTGGTATTTCTCTGGGAGATTTGATTTAATGCTTTAGTTATAGACTATTACCAATGAAACAAATCTCCATGAACTCTGGTCAGAACTAATTTCCATCTGCCTTCTCATACGTTCTATGTTGACTAACGTAGTCCTGGATCACCTGTAAGCACAAGGTGTCTCACCTGAGACCAACTGGTTACCTGGAGTGAACCCGGGGTTACTTTCCCCTTGGGCTGGTCTCGGGCCGTTAGATCAGGTTGCCCTTCGTGCCGCAGCAGCTCCCCAAGCCCAAGCATCGCCACTCCAGTTCTTCCAGCCCACCATTAACATTACACCGTCCCAAGCTCCGAGCAATTCAAACAGCCTGCTGTCAACTTGTGCAGTTAGCACAATTCTTGGCTACCACGCAGACGACTCACTGATGTACAAAGGATCTCCCCCTAGCCCTCCCTTCGCAGTACGTAGGGCACCACGATGGCATCCTCTTCCTCTCCAACCCCAGCTAAAAAAAGAAAACCCACAGCAGATGTTGTCATTTTTAGCCCCACCATAATGGGAGCCTCAGCTCTCGGGAAGTCGATGTCACCGTCTCCCCTGCAGAAGCCCCCCGGGCCGAGCAAGCCTCCGCGCTGGGGCGTGGCTGGAAGAATCCGTTCTTCCCACGCTGCCAGCGGCCACAAGAAGAGCCGGCGGGGCAACCTCAGGACAAGGAGCGGCACCGAGCGGGCCTCCAGCAGCACGGGGGGCATCAGGCAGGAGCCCTTGAAGGGAGAAGCTTCTACAGGGCTCCAAAGCTCTGGAATAGTCCTACGCATTGACTGCTATTTATAGAGAACATGCAAGATAAAGAACTGTGTTTTAGAAGACAAAAGGCTCAAGTTTGTGACTTCAGTTTCACATCACTGAAACTGGATATAATTAAATCCTGGTTTTCAATAGCTACTTCAAAATGAATGTCTCTGTGATGTAGAGAACACTGAAAGTGGGAAGATACTTTTTATTTAAGCTCAAAATCTATTTTTACTCCAGAATCCTAATTCTCCCCGGCTGGAACTTTCTCTTCCTCCTGGCATGGGTGGGAGCAATGAAAAGATGAAGAAAAAAAAAAAAAACAAAAAGAAAAATGAATGGGGAAGAACAGCCAGGGCCTTTCACATGAACCATAGACAATAAGGAGGGAGACAAAGAATATGCAACAGATACAGATACAGATTCCCTCTATCCTGCAAACCAGATGAAAGCAACTCCTCACCCTGCAAAGGTCTGAGGGGAAGTACAAAACTTACCCACCCACAAAGGACACCAATTTTAACCACATACTCAAGACTTTACCCCAGGACCACACAAAAACCCAAATTCAGCACCATAACCGCCTATCACAGTTCCAGAAAACTGCAAAATCTTACTTCATTTTTTTCGTTTTATTTTATTGTTCTTCTCCTTCGCTTTCCGTCTTGTGCACGTGGTTTTCAGCACTCTTGCTTCTGGCTGGACTGCGAAGAGCAGCATTTTTCAGAGCACTACAGCCCCCAGGGCTGGGCGAGCGAGCAAAGGCGCAAGCACAAGCAGTGAACCAGCGGCGCAGAGGAGAAATGGCCCCTCACCAGAGGAGAAATGGCCCCTCACCAGAGGAGAAATGGCCCCTCACCGGGGCCCAGCGCCACCCGAGGGCCTGAGCATCTGCAAAGCCCTGCCGGCTGGGAGAGACGGAGGCAGCCTGTTCGCTTCGTCAGGGCGCCTGCTCCCCGGGGCTGCGGCACCGCGCCCCCCGTCACCGCCTGGCCAGCTTGCTCTGGCCAAGGGCGTCTGCAAGGGAGCGGCCTCCTCCAGCAAACCCTCCCAAGGGAAGAGGCGTGAGGAGGAGCGGCTCAGCTCTTCCCCGACTCCCTGAATACCAGTACCTGTGCTGACAGAGGCATTTTGGGACCTTTGCAGAAGAGAGTCTTCTGCTCTGATGTCAAAGCCATTATTGTACTACCTCCCTTTAACCTCAAAGGATGATCCAAACCATAAAATCCCTAAGTTTGAAATCTGCTTCTGTCCTAAATCACTAGACTGAGGAATAACGGATATAAAGGAGAAGAAGAATAAAAGTGAGTGAAGTTCCGTTTGTGGGATCTTGGAGCTAATATAGGAATTTTGGCCCGTTACAGTTAACAGCTGACTCTCCTGCGATGGGTGAGCCGCGCTCTGGTCCTCCAGCGTGAGGAGAAGGAGCAAGGCCCAAGCTGAGCAACGCGATGCCTTTTCTCTCCATCAGGCTCAGAGAAGAATGCTAGCGCAGACTACTCGGCACCTGCAATAATCCACATACATGTGTTTTTTACATACAAAGAGATTGTAAAATACTTCCTCCCTGGTGCAGAAAGGAAACAATTAGAAATATTAGGTAAAAACACCTTTCTCACCCATCTACTGCTATTTCAACTATATGTTATGTAAATTCCAGTCAAAAGAAAACATGATGTTTCATTCTGTAATAGACCCATTCAAATTTCCAGCAAACACGCAGATTTTCATTTCTTCTTCCTTCCCATGACACATTTGGTCTTCCTCAGTCTCTGGAATCACCAGGACTCCCAAGGAATACAACAGCCCGGTACAGAGAGCTCAGATTTCATAGAGGCAGGAGTAAGTAACCTGCAAAGCTAAGCAGAACATGCATTGTTCAGACAGGTCACATAAAGGCCACTTCCGATTTTGGGAACGTACTAATAATCTGAGTTTTTACACATACATAATCATATGCCCCAAGTCTGCTATAATTCTTTATTAGGTTTGCAGCTGTTGTCTTCCTCATGAATTTATCGGCTTGCATAGTTCTTGGGTAGCTGTTCTTAATTCGCCTCAACCAGGCAAGGGGTGGGGGGCCCACGAAGAAGCTAAGGGAATAAATAAAAGCAACTTAACTCACTTGTTAGAAATGGAGAAAGAAAAAAAAACAAGAAAGAAAAATATGGCTGTTCAAGAGAGAATGCTGTTTTAAGAAAGTAAGAGGCCGTGAAGGTACAGTCGAGGCCTGAGCTCCTTTCACTGAGACCTCTTCTGTGTACGTGGGTACACCCACTCGTTCTCTGTCTAGGTTACCCAGCCAAATAAAGCGGAAGGAGCATTACTGAAGATGGGAACTGGGCCTTCTAGGAGCTAGACCAGTTGAAGGAGACTAAAATTTCAGTCCAAAGCCATTGCGACCCAGTGAAAGCACATCCTTGGTGGACGTGTCTGTTCAAGTTCCATCAAGAGCACTGTCCTAAGAAAAAGCAAAGGATGCAAAGCTAACTGTCTCTGCAGTGCAGCTCTCCTAAAACTGACGGGGCATACGCTTTGGGTCGGTAAGAGGTAAGAGATTCCTCTGGTTATTTTGGGAACAGAAGAATGTGAAATTATCTGCTGTAAGCCTTTTCTTTGAGCAGTCGCACCAAGCAACTCTTTCTAACTTTTTTGAATGCCTACTGGACTCAGTGCTGATGAAGACATGGGTTTTTTATAACATAGCATTTTTCTTATAATAGTATGCAAAGCCTTTCCTAAAACTTTCTTCATCAATTACTGTCTAGAAAATGAGAAGTTGGTGTTACAAACTGCCAAAGCCTTAATATGATTGACTATGGCTGGTTTTAGTCAGCAAAAGGTCTCCAAGTAACAAATGGCGTGTCCATTTGTTCTCTGACAAGAAAGACTGTCGAGGCTTGAATATCATTTACGCTCAATCAAAGACTAATGCTGATGGAAAACTCTGGGTTTCGGTGACTCTTGATGTGCCCCACTGGGGCATGGAGAAATGTACCGTCACTTAACATGTATACTGCACAACGGATCTGAAAGGCTCTCCCACTCATTGCTGCGGCTGCCTCTTCATCTTGCCAGGCCTGTAGCTGTAAGATATGCATTAACTGAATAAACATGTGTTTCTCAGTTGGCGCGTCCCTAAATGCTAAATGCTTCTGAAAGATGGATGGAAGAAGATCACTTTTACAAAATGATTTTTATAGAAAAAACAAAGAAAAGCTTGATGTATGCAAACTCATAGCTATCCCATATTTTACAGCTGGGGAATAGCAATAATTTTTCCCTGGTAATGGGTCTTTATGAGATCAGATACAGGAAGATTTGCACTTTATTATTGATAAGAGAGTCCAAATCAAAGAAGTGACTTGAAGTGGTAGGAATTGGCCTTGGGATATAGCGAATACAGAACATCTCCCCTCTCACCATATAGGTGGTGTTTACAAGATTTTAAGATGCAGTTTGAACAAATATCTTACAATATAATAAAATTGTTGATTATGGCATAAAAAGCCATAAGATTTGATTTCTCCTTTTTTTTTTTTTGTGTACACACTGGTCAAAATAAGATCAACTGCAGAAAAGAACAGATTATTGTTTTGCCAAGAAAGGTTGGGCCAGATGATCCTTGAGGTTCCTTCCAACCTGGTATATTACGATTCTATGGTTATTAAACTGCAGTGTAGTAAACATCAATATATTGTAGCTATGTTTTCCCTTTAAAACATTTTGCAGAATAATTATAGCTGAAACAAAGGAAGCTCAGAAAATTTCAACACTGGAGCTTTTTTGCTTTTTTAGGAGGAAAAAAAAAAAGAAAACAGCCATAAAGAAGTTCTGATATTCTTTTCTAAGTTCTAACAAATACTTCGATTATACTGCGCTTTGCCACATCTGGCCTTCAACTTTGGACCTCATCCAGTTTCCTGTAGAACAGGAGGAAATCTAGCTCAAAACTTTGGTTGTGCTATTTTCTAAATGGCATAATACAAACCGCCAATTTAACTAGAAGTTTCCTCTGCGTCATTTAGTAACAAAACTGAAGTAATTTTCCTGAAGAAGAGAAGCAACTCCCCTTTTTGTTTATTTAAAATTGCACGTGATTCCTCAGTGGCACACCAAGCTTTAAAATAAGAAGCAGTAATTGATTATTTCATTATTTCCACATTTCCTCTTGGACATTCCTTTAAGAGATAAAGCATCTAATCTGCACTTACAGTTACCTAAATAGAATGAGTCTGTATAGAGAGGAATCCCAACACCTATAAAGCCAACTACTAAAAATGGCAATGTGAGCTTTTACCCTAAAGCATGACATTCTCTGAAGGCCTTGGTCTTGCAAATATTTAGCATATGAGTAGTCCTACTAAAGCAAGACTCATTCATAGGCTTTTTCACTGGTGGAGTTTTCTTTTATTTATATATATTTTTAGGCAACATATTATGAAAATTGGAAGGAGGAAAATAAACCGGCAATATGAGGTGAGCTAACCATCAGTGTACACATACGGCCTTCGACACAGCATCTCAAGACAGAGAAACCTCAGTGAAGCCAGTGGCTAAGCCAAACCATAAGTTTGTGTAATAAAGAGAAATTGCTCAAGGGTTTTTCCCTTAGTGGCAAAAACCAATACTCCCAAGTGAACATCTTTCCTCTCTAGTGCAATACCCTGCAGATGTGACTAAACCTAAAAATAATGTCTAAGAAAAGGTTCCAGCATTTAACACAATGTATATACTGTCTTTCTAACCCTTCCTTTGTTCATTGTCAAATGATGACGTAAAGAATTGCATAAGAAAACAAAACAAAAAAAGATAAAAATTAACTTAATTTACACAACCAATAAAAAAGTTTAAAGCAATGATAGAAAAATAATATAAAGGCTAGATACATTAAATGCCAGTTCAACAGTATTAAGCTTTGGTAGAGCAGTTAAAGAGCATAGCACCAATAAAATCCAATGTCAATACATGCTTCAGTACGCATGAGCTGTGATGAAAATGTAAATTTTGGCAAGAAAAGTAGTGTATGTTCCCTGACGCCACAGTTTCATTTCAACATCTAACAAAAAGTCTTTAGGCTCTTTCACTTGTCGCTGAAGATAGACAATGCCCGTGTACGAGTTCAGCCTTCGAGTGCTGAAGTAGTTTTCTTCATTTCCCTTGTTGATAGTAAGGATTATGTTGTCTCCAGCATAGGCAGGCGATGGTCCAATACGGAAAATATGAGCCGGGACCACGATATTGGTTTGGAAGTTCAGCTGGTAATAGGTAATGCGCACTGGGGTATTTTGGCAGTCCAGATAATTAAAACAACTGATTCGTTCACACCTCCTAAGAGATGAGAAATGAAGCACATTCAGTGTCCATGTAATAGCAGCTAAAAATACATGTATCTCAGAGTATTGCAAAAGTGTTTGACAAAAGGAGTCCCAAACGTCAGCTGTGTAATTACCAGCTGCTTGTTCTGCTTTTACAGTGCTCATAAAGCATTTGTAAATGATATAATTGTCAGAGTACAACAGCGTAAGAAAAAGATCATGGACATGGGGAGCTGTGTTGGGAAGCTCCACAACAAGGAAAGAGCCAGTCACGCTGCAAGCCGCACAGAGCATGGAAGAGGAGCCTGTGATTCAATGCTGACAGCACAAGCCTGGGACAGTGCTCCAAGAAAATAAGAACAAGAACACTTAAAAAGGTAGCTAAAACATGGGAATGGGAATCAAGCTCCTCAACTTGCAAAGCTGCTCAATTCTAGGAGGCAGGAAAAGTATGTTTTAAGTCATGAGCAACTAAATATGGCTTCCCAAAGCACTGGCAGCCATTGAGGCAGGAAATGGGTGGGGAGATTTTGGGGCTCCCGAGCCTCAGCTGCTGAGGAGCTGGGAGCTGTGGGGGTGTGCCATTCCCACAACCCTGTAGCCTGGCGAGCTCATCACCCTGCTCCCCTTCAACGTTTCAACACTCTCTGAGGAACTGCAATCTGAATATTAAACAGGGAGCCCCAAAACCACTGTAAAAATGGTGCACTGAGCAGCCTGGCAGCTACTGCAATGATATAAGCAGCATAGAGGATCTTATTTTTTTTAAAAACTTAATTATAAACAGAGCCCTTTTGGAGCTGCAGCAAGTAGAGCTGCAGGCTCCGATGGCTGCTGTTACAGCAGCAGTTGGAGGGCAAATGGGGCTAGGGCTTGGAAAGTGCTCTAGGGCTTGGAAGAAGGAAGAGGCAAAACCAGACAGAAAGTCTATATGGGGAAAGTCTACGTGCTCCAGGTACCGAAGCATCTTCTCAGAGCTCTGAGCACTTACACCCGCCCCCAAACTAAAGCCCTACGTAACATCCACAGCCACTGGACTGGGCTGCTCGCTTCGTTGCGACGGCGATACTCACATGTCAGATACTTTTCTGTAGTTGGAAGGGCAGTCGAAGGACAGGCAGCGGAAGCTGCCCTGGATGTTATAGCAAGTCTCTGCAGCTGAACAGTTATGGGTTCCTATTGCACATTCATCGATATCTACAAGAAGAAACACAAGGAAAAAGACATGCTAAGTTCAAAAATAAGAAGTAATCGCAATTTATGGGCTGTAATATCCTTACGAGACTCTGTGTGCATGAGAAGCAAGAGGAGTCGGTGGGTTTGGCTCTGCAAGCCGAGGGCTCTTGTCTTCACCGCTCACTGCTGTGTGCTACCTCTTCGGTACCTGTGCCTGCTGCCTGCAGAGCAGGACTGTGAGAACCCCGGAGGCAACACCTCGGGTGTGAAATGCCGATTGAGGTGAGGTGTGTCAGGTTCGTCTCTGTGCACAGACACTTGCTGGCATTTGGAGTGACAGGGTAAATCATGTTGATTCCAATTCTGCTAGAATTCATGTCTTCTGCGGAAAAAAATTTCCTTCCTTGACATTATCAGTTAATAAGAGATGACAGCACCCCTCAGCAGTGTGTGCCATAAACAAGGGAGCCCTCTCCTCCCTACAAGCAGCTTATGATCCTTTTCATGCTGTTTGATAGTGCTTCCCCTGCTTGGCAGAGACTGTGGCCAGTTGCAGCCACCCAGCGCATGGCCAGGGCTGGCCTAGACAGGGGAAGTTTGTTTCTTTCTGTACTTTGCAAACGTTGGCACACTCCGGTGAACCTAGCTATTCTCATTCCAAACACGTCTGATGCAACACAGGGCTTAACTTCCAGTGGAGGATAAACACAAGAAGGAAAAAAGTTGTCAAAACCTAAGATTCTCCTGTCTTGCCACTTTCCACTCAATGAAACAAAACATTCAAGGTTCAAAACAAACATGAACATCTAGACAGACTCGCCTGTGTTGTCATATTCTCCCTTGCTCCTGAGGTGTCAGAGATGTGTTGTAAGTAATATTATAAAATAGACTCAAAGGAAACAGAATAAAATAACCAGATAGACGTAGTCTAAGGCAGTGGAACCCTAAACTTCTCTGACCAGCCAATGTGTCCATCCCCGCAGCCGCTGTAAGCTTTCCACAGCTGTTATGATTGAAGACAATTTTTAAATAGTTTCCTGAAAGTGACGGGCCAATTTTCACAGCTTCACAGGTCACTGATACTCCCTGAACCACAGTTTCATGCTTAGAGCTAGCTTATGTCATGCGTGGTGTTTCTAAACAAGCTGTTCAGCACGTGAGCACAGTGCACGTGTGATAAGCTCAATCGCTGGGAGAAGCATCTCACCGGTTCCAGACAGCAGAGCACTGCACGGACTTGTGCGTGGTGCAGACACTGTGCGAGCACTGGAGTACAAGGGACAGTCCTCGATGAAAGGTGGCCATGCCATAAATCCCTCATACCCTGCACAGCACGTGTGTGATCGCAATGGCTCCTTCTTCAGGGGCAAGGCTGTAAAATGTCCACATATCCCAAGCAACAAACATCCCCCCATTACCCAGTCTGCAGAGAGGCCTTCCCCTCCCCAGGGCAAACACACATAATGGATGGAGGGACGCCTATGTCTGCCTACACATTAGCCATTCACAGCCTGCTGGGACAAAAGCTATCCCTCAGGAATAAACAAATCCCACCAGAATATAACCAACCCATGTTGAAAGGCAACAGGGCCTTCTCATGGACTTTTTGAGAAATGAGGAAGCTGGGCTATGCCAGGAGAAGAATTTATCTATGCATGAAAGTTTGTCTGGATTAAAGCAGGGGGCAAATACAAAGCAAAGTATCCACGGCTGTACAGCTGCATGATCCGGGAGGTGTAAGCTTCACCAGACTGACTATTATGGAATACGGGAACTTAAGAACAACACTTCAGAACAAGACACACATTTCTGAAAATTTACGTTAAATATAAATATCTCCCTGTAATGAGAAGTAATGTTGCAGAAAACAAAAAAGAACATTTAAAGCTCAGAGACACTTTATAGCCTAGAGCATAAACGTGGTTACCTAAATAATACATATGCACAAGCCCAAGCCATGGACCTTAAAATGCTGAAAACCAGATGCAATTACAAGGATCCAGCTTGAGCAGAAAATATTGGCATAGATCTCACAGTCACATTGTGTACTCCCAAATGTCTAGACAAGGCACGGAGGCTTTAAAATGAAATAAATGCTAACAGACAAACCACGTGGGCTGTGTAGGGCTCTGCAGTTCTGCCAATTGTCACAGAGGAGAGAGACTCTTAGAGGAAAACTATAACCTCCATTCCCCTGGGATGAGAACTGATCTCATACACTGAACTGACTGGTTTAAAAGTCCCGCAAGAAAAGTATACAATAGGAAGTAGGAGAGAATCAAAGTAAATGAAATCCCTTGCTGATTCTCAGAAGTGCCCCTAGGTGAAAAGAAAATTTCTTCCATATTGCAATCATTGTCATGAAAGCACTCACTTCACCAGTTTGGCTGCGCTGCAAAATACCATAGGCAGTTTCTCCAAAAAGATCCATATGTTGAGATGCTATTACATGAGATACAACTCATCTGTTTAAAAAAAAGGGTACACAGAATATACCGCTAGTAACTCTTAAGAACTGTTCAGATGATGAGCAACTAGGGCCAGATCTTCAGCTGGTGGAAACCAATATAATCTTGAGTTTAGTCCAGCTGGCGTCAATTCAGACTGTTTCTCTCACCATGTTTTCAGAGAGACCTCAATATATAAGCCTGCCCAAACTTGTACCTACACACTTGCAGAGCTCAAGAAAAGGGCATGTACTCAGGGGTTACTTCCAGCGCCTGACTAAATGCCAGCTCACCCCGCCACGCACAGAGCTGCCGCGCAGGCGGTAAGTTGTGCAAGTAGACCAACTTCAGCCTCTAAGGAGGGTGCAGGCACCCGGTGGCATAAGTACTTTGGGAGGTTTTTCCAAGTGTTACTGTACAGCTCGCTTAGCAGGGCTGGTCTATACAATAGGAACCCTCTCCACACAGGAGGAGCGTGCAGGGAGGGTTTCACACCACACAAACAATGCAAGTGCGATCCACAGGTCCGAGTGGCAAACCTTTCTCCTCCACCTTCAGCGCCTGGAGCACGCTGGGTGCCTCCGGCTCGGGAGAGCTGTGCTGGCCGATTAACGCAGTGACTCACACTGTTAACTCTGGAAGACGTCCTCGGTTCAAATCTCACTGCTGGCAGAGGTGGCAACTAACGTGCCAGCACTCAAAGTTAGCAGGGAAAAAAAACCAACAAACAAAGCCTGAGGAGAGTTATAGCTGCAGTTTTCTAAAGGTGACTTTTAGGTAAGAATTTAAATGCACGTGGATATAACTGCATTCATACTTAAAACCACATTTAAAAAAAATCTTTTAAAATCTTTTAAAACTATTTTAGGCGTCATTTAGTCTGTTTCTCTGCTCCAAAGTCAGGATCAAGTATGCTCATGCCGTTCATGATTTACACAAGGTAATTCACTGCCGTTACCACTGAGAAGAGAATTTAAGCATAGGAGATACGTAACCAAAAGTTATGTGAAGGGTTCCTGAAAAACTAAGAGCAGGAAATGCCTGGTAGGTAGTGTAACCGACTGCAGGAATGCATGTAGAGTACGTAAAGGTAATCAGATCTTCAATCATCATTACACAGTCAGTGCATCCTTTGGAAATGGGGGATTTTTACTTCAAAACCAGACAGCTGCGCACCAGATGAAAACCACCAGACGCCCAGAAAACATTTCTATGATTCTGGAGAAAAGGGGTGTTTGTGGGGAGGATGCATGTCATTTACACTAACATTTACTAACGCCAACATAATTACGCTTAGGTGGCAGGCTTCTGGCTGTCCAAGCCCCCATTACAGCTCCTACATTCACTCTCCCAGTTCTCTGGGGCAGGAAACTGCAACTCGTAATGAAGCCACGGATTTCTACATCTGGCACCTCTCAAAAAATAGATCACTTACTGCTGTGCCAAGGTGCACATACAGCTCCTGCAAGTAATCAAGTGCCCCCATTTGAATGACGAACTGGGCTCCCTTAGGAATTCATTTAAGCAATTAGCTCACATTGACAGCTGAGTTGCCAGAGTACTTTTTTCTAACACAGAAAAAAGCTGACATTGCAGATAACAATATTTGGCAACTTTGTCAAATACTGGCTTTTTAACAGTGACTAATATAAAACAAGGAGACTTGATTAAATAACCATAATGGCTTAGATCATTCCAAGGATTAAAGCTTCATGATATAATCCTTTCAGTTCCTAAACTCCTCATTACCTCGACAGGTTCTTCCATTTGCTGCCATGGTATATCCCTGCTCAGGACAAGCACACTGATAACTCCCAGGAACATTCACGCAGCGGAAAGTACAAAGAATGCCTGCACTCTGGGTGCACTCATCGATATCTGGGAAAAAAACCACAATTACAAACATATGAAAAAAAGAAAAACAGAAATCTGAAAAGGGAGGCTGTAGAACACAAGAAAATTCTTATCTGACACATTTATAATATATTCTTAAACAAGAATGCAACCATGAAAGTTTGACATTGCTCTAGGACTGTTGATGGTGCTTTCTGAAATGCTGAACACAAGACTGCTCCCAAAAATACTGATTGCAAGTAGTATGGACTCACAGAAAAGAACAAGAAGTCTAGGGCACATCTGAGTTTGAAAAACTCTCTCTGGTACCTCTGTAATTCTTTGAGTTTTGCTTTGGGGGCTTCCTTGTGCTAGGAAGAATGTGGGTTTCTTCACCATTTCTTAAATAGAGACTCTCCAATGTGTCAGTATTGGTAACTTCAAGAAAACAGGTAAAACCCTTCCATTCTCCATTCTGATCACTCTGCTCCTCATTCACCCACCACGAGCAGAAGTAAGAGCAAGTCTTCACTCAACTGTTGCTGAGCGGAGGCTTTACTTGATGCAATATAGGTAGACATATCTTCCCTTCTAATTTTTTCAATCATAAGCTCTAGCCCCATGAAACAATAATCTCACCGGTTCTACGGTCACACAAGTGTATTCCAGTCCCAGGTAGGAGGCACGGAACTGAACTGCATTTTCCAATAGCTGGAATTACCTTTTGCAGCTTCTGCAGCAGGGTGTAACTCACAACCATCCTTAGGCATCACCTGCAGCATTAGGTGCTGCTGAGAGTTAGACAGCCCTGACTGTTAAAGAGTATACACGTATTTAACTTGACCCGACAAAGCAGCAGCCTTACCTTTACAAGAATGCCCATCTTCTGCTAGCTGGAAACCTTGCCTGCAGTAACACTGATAGGAACCATAAACATTGGCACACTCCTGGCTGCAGGGACTAGTATCGCATTCATTCACATCTGTATCCAAAAACAAACCCACAGACATTGCCACAATGGTTCAGAACAGTATCTTCCACCATTTCTTGCCTCTGAGAACAGCAACCAGATCCTTCTGGCCAGAGTGAATAAGGATGGACTGATTTGTCCCAAGAAGATGTTTCTGCTCCCTAGGCAGAACGCCAAGAAGCTTGAGGATGTCTGTTGCACCTGAATTTCATTTCTATATATGCCAATGAAAACACATACACATGCAAACGTGTTTAAGACCTTATATGTTACAGTTGATTAAAATATGTAATCATTGCCTTGAAAAGACTGATTTTGAATGGAATGGGAATTTTTTAAGTTCTCCATGATTTTTTAAAGTTTTGTCACTATCAAGTTTCATCTTCATTAAAATTTGAATGAAAAGTCTCCTATTCTAACTTCGTTATGTTATCCTTTTCTCTCATCTGGAAGGAGAGGAAAAAGTATGTGAGGGAAAGGAAGAAAGAGGAGAAGCTTGTCAGCTCTCATCTGACGGTTTGAGTGTTCAATTGAATATCTGCAAATTTGAGCACACATAAATCATGGGTTTACTATTTCACCTCAACTCCTCTAAAGTCCCTTAACTCACACTGCAATTTCTTCTTCATGAAAAAAATGTCTGGTACCTTCACAATGCTTCCCGTCATAAGACAAGCGGAAACCAGAAGAACAAGTGCAATGGTAGGACCCAGGGGTGTTCTCACACGTGTGCTGACACAGGCGTCCAGGGTAATTCCAGCACTCGTTTATATCTGCCAGCATAAAAATCAAATAGACAATCAACTTAGCGCATCAAACAAGATGCAGGAGGATATTTTTAAAAGTGTCAGAGATTGATTTGCAGAGCATGAAATGCTGCAACCTCAGGTTTACGCTGTCTCACTTTGTGCTCTAATTGGTGTACAGTAGCGATAAAATACAAAATGCTGTATCACAGTCTCTTATGAAGAAAGTTGTGAAATCTTCAGAAAGATAAACTTCTACAGCAGCAGAAGTGTTACCCGCAGGGAAGTACTTTGCAGATGACTTTAATGGATAACCTGCAGCTAAGCCAAACCAAGGGCACCTGTCCGAAATCACAGCACGGAGTGGCAGAGCTCTAAATGGCCAGTCGCACTGAACGACGGCTGCTTTGGAGGTGATTCCATTATCTTTTGAGGCACTGCATTGCAGAACTAATAACTGCTCACGACAATGGTGCTAAATACTGCCTTGAAGTCCAAGGCTCAATCAATCAGTCGTTTCGTCTCATCTTGTGCCTTACATACCAATGCAGCTTCTGCTGAATGCATCGTACTGATATCCCATCTTGCAGTCACAGCGATAAGCCCCAGGAAGATTATGACAAATCTGCCCTTCACCACAACGGTGTACACCAGTTTGACATTCATCCACATCTGCAGAACCAGAGAAAGCAATTAGTTTAAATATAGTTTGCTGAAAATCAATGTTTACAAAGAGAAAAAAAATATTAAATAACAGGAATAGAAACTGTTAGAGTTGTCCCCTACACAGATCAAAGAATATCAGCTTTTTCCACTGTGCTCTTCTCAGAGTCAGCTTTACATATCTCCAAGTCAAACTTTTGAAAAGCAATACATTATCTTAAAAGTGAAAATGGTAACTGTAACTGCAATGGAGCTTTCCCAGCATATTCTGCATTTCAATGTAAACACATTTTGGTTCTGATCAAACCATGACATTTAAACACCCTATTCTGATGTTCTGCCATTACGTGAGTCACGGCAAGCCATTTAAAGCAAAACAAGAACTAGCCAGAAATTCTGCTCATCCCTTCAATTAAAGCAATTGCTATTTTCATCTCCAGTTGCCCTTTCAATCTTGCTTCTGCTGTCTACCTTTTGCTCTTTCCCACTGTTCATCTTTTTTCTTTTCTCAATCAACTCACATTTTGATATTCCTCATGGCCTCTCATCCAAAATCTAATACCAACAAATTAGTTGCTTCTCCACTCACATGCATCACTTCCAATCTCATTTTAAAAATCCTCAGATGAAGATGAGAGTTTTCAATACACGCTGATTTACAAGACTTGCAACATGACTAAATAGCTCATCAGTATCTAACAAATCCCTGTTACCATCTGTGACAAGAAGCATCAAAAAGTCTGATTAACCATCAGAAACTTGTATTTCTTCAAGTATTCTGAGTTCTGCCATTTCCTAAGCCATCAGATCCTGCTTCCTTCCTATTATTCACGTCTTCAACTACTTTTACAACCCAAGTCCCTGTTCATGTAATATTAATTAGGGTGGTAGTCCAAGGCTGGAGGTTCTCCATAATGCCCTATTTGAAGTCATATATTTGAGCACTATTTCATTTCAAAGGGTTCCTGGGCAGTTCTCCATCAAATAACAGCCTTGGAGAGTGCTCCGGAAAGCAGTCACTTGCTGAGGAAATGATAGGGAAGTGAGAGCAAGTTACTTACCACAGAAACTTGGAAAAGTGGAGATTATATCAACCCTGCTGGGATGTGCTAACAAATACTTTGTTCAATATTTCAGCACAGATTCCCACCTACACAGCCCCTGCTGGCACCGGGGTTAGGGATGGCAGGGAATGCCACTCACCAAGCAAGGAATTCCTGACAGGCTCATAGATTTCTGCTGAAAAACTGCCTCCTCATTTTCTTTTAAGATCAGAGGTAGCATCAAAACAAGGAAGTTCCTAATGCAGGTACAAATTTGTAAAGTAGCAGTTTTATTTGTAATGAATTCATGTGTGCAACCATTTCATTAGTTTGTCCAAAATTACATATTCCATTGCATTCAGACTTTAATTAGTTCTAGGGCATTATAGCATCAGAAGCGCGCTATATTTCACAATAGTTGCAGCAGTTTTGAGTTAAATGTAGGAGGTAGTTTTTAACAACCTATTTACTAAATCAGAAAATGTGAACATTTTAAAGAGAGATGAAGCCTCTAAACAGAGAAGATGACCATACAAGTGTAGTTCTGCTGGAGAAACATGTGCAGATGATGTATTTACTACTGTGAATAAATCTGAATCAGGAATCTAATTAGCTATTGTAATGCCTTAAAGAAACTAGTCTTTAACACAGAGAGGGGAAATTAGGACCATATGCTTTTCTTTTTTCTTCTCCATGCTCTCTGCCTACTTAAAGAAAGCCATACCAAAAAAATACCAAAAGATACAGACTGCAGAGATAGAGTGCACACAGCAAAGACAGAGAAATCCAATTAACATCAAACATTTGTTTTCCCAAAATCAAACTAGAGAAGCTTCCTTATACCTGCTCTTTAAAAGCATTGTCAATCACGTAAAGTAGAGACAAAGTATCATCAGTAATTACAATGCATTGTGTTATCTCATCATGCTTTAAAGATATAAATGCTGTATGAATAATGGCAATTCCCTCCTCTGTCACATATTTACACACAGTCACACAGTCACTCTCTCTTAGGGAAAAAAAGCTGGATTCTTCCTATAAATCACCAGTTTGAAATTTAGGAACATAATTTGCCCTAGCCATTAGCAGGGCTTGAAAACAAAGGACCTCTGAGCTGCTCAGTGATGACTGCTGACTTGCGAAAAAAATGCCATTCATGGAGACATTGGCATGGTGGTAACCCTAAAAACAATTTCAGGGTCACCACACTTCAGGTGGTGCAAATGTACCTAGCCCAGTTGACTTTGCTGAAACAGGACTGACGGAAACCGGCTGAAGAACTGAAGAACGGCAACTGAGAGAGACAGGACCTTTAGACCTCCCTTTTGTAACAATTGAAATATTTCAGGCTGCTCTATAATAGGATAGCAAATGAGACTGCACTACACTGCCCGAATTTACGAAATACAACCCCCTAGAGCTGTATTAGGAAGCTTTCTCAATTTTCTCAGTTACACACATAAACTGTCCCCATCTTCTGCTACTTCCAAATCTTCCCCACTTTCTCACTGGCCAAGCATGGTTTGGGTAGTATGGTCTGAGGGTAAAATCATGAAGGGAGATAGAGCGTGATGAAGAGCAAAAAGAAGAATCCAGAAATTTATGCAGAAATGGAGTCTATCTATACCACTATTTTTCACTACAAGTTGCTAGTCATGACCAAATTAATAGCTGCCAACATGGCTTCCACCCACCTGTAGCATCACAAAGCATAATTTGTTTATTTTTCATCCTTCCTTTTATTCAAAGGGAAAGTAAGTAGAAATCATTACGATATCATCACTAACCAAAATGCTGATTTGTCACTACTTTTTTTTTTTCTTCCCCTGCTGTCGTATTATGATTTCCTACTTTGTGTAACACAGAACGTAGGGAATTAAAGAATAGACAGCCAGCCTCGCCTTGGGCACCAAGGACCAAGCTTTCAATTCCTTTGTGCCTAGTGTGCTCACGTACAGAACAAATGCTAAGAAGAGATGAAATCTGTTATTCTGAGTCAGTAACTCCATAAACACATTGGAACAAATACAAATCAGTATCAAGCTGCATGCCAGCCTATATGAATATTTCAACATTCTTTTCACAAAGAAAGTAAAAATTTATCCTAAGCACGCACACAACTGGATGTAAATGGGGAACACCATTCATAGCGCTACAAAGAACATCCACTTAGTACCACTCTTGTGAGTCCACAAACTCAGTGTTTCTCTTTTGCTGCATTCCATGGCTTCAGATCACATCACTTACAGTGAGATACTGTAAAAAGTAGTGAAGGATCATGGTTTTGACTGACAGCCTGAGTTTAAAAAGTAACTAAACCACATTCACTCCAGAACAGAAGCCATATGCAGTCAAAAACAATGTCACCCAGCGTACCAAAAAGAACTCCATGCAGCAGTCAGACATCAGTGCAGCATCCTGTAGTGCAAACAAATCACCGAGCTGCTTGGACAGCAAATGCATACAGCAAATCCCCATTCCTCAAATACATTTAGGAATCTGGAGGTAACTCAAAACCTCTTTTTAGAACTGAAATGTACTTTTCCTCTGAGAGGGCGCCTGACCAGACACTGGAGTCTGACCTTACCGATGCATCGGGTTCCCTCCTCATTGGAGTGGTAGCCTCTGCTGCACGTCAGCATGTTCCTTTGGCAGGTGTAAGACCCAACGGTATTGATGCAGTTGAATCCTGGTTTACATGGCTCAGGGAGAGATGTGCATTCATTAATATCTGGTGAAGAAAATGAATTAGAATAGTGAGAGAAGCTATTTAACCCTTCTGGTCTGCTTTCTTCCAGCTGTCACTTCTTTTCCTTCATTTCAATTTATTGTGCTACAAAGATAAGGCTGATGAAGGTCTGCTGCGGTAACACTTTCAAATTCAATATGCAAGTATGCATACCTTTAAAAGGACAGCAATATTTAAATTAAATTCACAGCAGGATTTGAAGAAAACTGTATGTGGTCAATATACACCCCTTGGACAGGCTAAAAGGAACAGGAGTTGGCCAGCGCTGCTGCACATATTACAAACATATTGCTGGTCACACTTACCAACACAGTTTCCCTCAGGGTCTTGTAAAAATCCATCCATGCAGCGTTGCTTTGACTCACAGTAGAATGATCCTTCTGTGTTCTGACAAACGAAGTTTACTTTACAACTATGAGTTCCTCTCTCGCATTCATCAATATCTGTTAATCAGATCAAAACACCAAATTGTGACGAGGTAAGCTGTAATTTTCAGTGGTCTTCATGACTAGTTAACTTCTCAGAAAGGAAGTTAGGAAGCATTATTTAAACCAGCCACCCAACATTGCCTATGGGAAATCAGAGGTTTAGGTCTGTTTGCTCTTGGACATCCACTTCAGCATAGGCTTCAGGATTTGTCAGCTCTCACAGCAAATTTGATTCAGGTCCCTCTGCTTTGTTCACAGCATCTCTTGTAAACCACAGATACTGAAACGTCTGCAGTTTTTAAAATCCTAAAGACCCAAATTAAAACTAGGAGTAAGGTACACCTAATAAAATGTGTACCACACTCTTTCAAAAGCAAAATGGTCTCTTATTCCTTATAGACTTCAGGAATTCTAGGTAGAAACCTACCTCCACTGAATTTGATACTAATAGGGCACTTCATTTGAACAGGGCTGGGACTTCACTGTGTACACAGGCATGCGTGTATACATATATGTACTTACGTACACAGAACAAACACTTATTCTGAAAAAAATCTGAATGAGAAGTAGGAATATTAGTAACAAATTTTGCTCTTTTTTTTTCCTTACTCTGCAGCCAGAGCTCAACACAGCTTTCTCATTTTTTATTACGTATATGAAATTATTAATGATTGCTTTCTAGGCACATTGAAAACACTTCCTGCAAGTTTCAAACTTATAAATTTACACCCAACTGCTCTGTGTTGAGTAACTGCAAGGATCAGCTGGTATAGTGGCATTGCTTCCAGTTGAAGAAACCCCACCTAGGAACAGGCTTCAGCTGTAAATATGTTCGAAATTCAGTTCCTGTGAATATTTTCAAATGCTGCTTTAACATACACTGGTTTCTGAGAACACTCCCTATGTCCTAGAAGATGAAGACAAACGGAGGAAACTCCACAATTGAGCAGTCCCCAATCCTCCAGGCAGACAAAGGGAGAACTGCTGGCACTTCTCTTTCTATTCTAACTCCTCAGTTAAATGTTAAGGTCATGAGGGAACAACACCAGTCTCTCAGAAGGTACTATATTAATAAGTCTTCCTACCATATTTATAGACTGAGACAAAGAAAAATGTGGAATTGAGTATTTCATAAGCCTCTGCAAATTCAATAATTATCTGTAGGCAATTTTACACAGAGTAGTTCTGAAATTTCAGTCTTTCTTATAAGTCATTAATTTAAAGGCTATTTTAAAACAATTTGTAAATTTTATAAGCTGTTATAATCTAACTTTAAGACTAGAAAGCAATTTAGAATAGCAATAAATGTTAGAAATGCTATAGAATCAGATAACAGAACAAGACATTCACAAACAGCCTCTTCAAGTAAACCAAGGTTTACTTATGACAGCTGTATATAAAGCGAGATTTCTGATCTTTTCTATTTTATAACCTTATGTTATATGTCAAGAGCTAAGTTCTTTCCTTAGGCATCTCTTACTCCAGCTGTCAGGAAACTCTTTGTGTAAAAAAATCAGGAGTAAATAACACTGACTTCTGCCTTGGAAGGCAGGGCACATGTGTCTCTGGAATACTCCTGTGCTGCAGAGCAACTTCTGCTATCCTATGACTACTGAGGTTAGCTTCTCCATTAGACCTGTATATAGACCAAGAAGGGGGAGATGAAGAATAACTTCTTAACCCCATGACCATTCCAAATGTAAATAAATGCAGACAGACCTCCTAAGCACAGGAAGGAACGGACGGAGTCAGTCCCATGATCCATTCAGGCTGTGATTCATTGTTCAACAGTAAACAGTATCAGCCCCTTCAGAAAAAAGCAGAGCTAGGCAGAGGAGCGTAATAGGAATCACTCCATCATCTCTCTCTAACACTTTAAAAACAGGGTAAACCCTAATTCATAAGGTTTCGTCCATTTTCCAAATAATTTATAGTTCTCGCTGGAAACTATTTCAAATAAGTGAATGTACAGAAGGGGCCTAGAAGCCAAACATTTCCACGATGATCAGCCTTTTTTAGTTACAACCCTGATATCACAGACCAGCAACAATAAAATGCTTTGCAATCCTTTTCCTTTCCCTTCTGGTAACAATTGCATCAGCTGAAAACCACTTGTCTTACCAACACATTCTCCATCCTTAAGTTCGTAACCTGGCTGACAGCTCAATTCCTGGAGACATTTGAATGATCCCATCGTGTTGACGCAGTGCTCTCTCCGCTGGCAGGTGTGCGTATCTGTTACGCATTCATTAATGTCTATAAGAAATAATTAAACAATTCAGTGCCTCATATTTATCAAGACATCTGCTTCTTCCTGCTCTTTTGCAAGGTGTCAAAAGCTCAAGTGAAACCGTTTCTTCAAAAGACAGTCAATATACACTTTGCTACAGTGTTCTGATAAAAGATGTTTTAATCCAGGATCTTTTGTTAACACAGAGTAACTCAAGAGACACAAATCACAGGGAGATTTCCTTCTCCTCCCCTCTTCCCAAATGTGCGGTGGATGGTGCAGGCATTGAGGACAAGGGATGGACAGAACTGATTGAACGCAGGGTGGGCAGAGGATGGATAACCAGCTTCAGGTTTACTGGATAGAAACCTCCTGGACAACTGAATGAGAGTGCGATTAATGCTTATTGCTCATTACCAGGTTTGCATAGCTCAGGCTATATATCAGTCCTGCTGCTTCATGCCAGATAGACAGGAGCTGCTGGTGTGGAACTGCTGCGAGAGAGAGGTACTGACAGTGCCTGCCTCGCTGAAGGTGGAGTCACGTAACGCACTTATTTCCTAAGGAATGTGTCATTAGAACTGGATACACAAGAAAATATGGAGAGAGGAATCCTGAAGGCTCAATCAAGTTTGTAAATTTGTATTTAAATCTTTAAAGAGATCTAATTTCCACAGATAGAGTAGTAGAAAAGTTCTTTTAAAAAAATCACCTAAATACAAGATTGCAGAATGTAGGATAATTTGGAAATAAATATGCCACACCTTTAAAATGATAAATTTTGATAGGCTTGGATGAAATAATCCCAAATTCAGGTTTTGCTTATTTTAATAATGAAAGCTAGGAATAGCATGATGAGCAAATACTTAGAAGCAACAAAAAAGGGTAGAGACTGGGAAGAGAAACTTTCTTGCCATTCTCCACAAAATCTTACTCGTTCACAGTTCTATATAAAGCTAAGAAGTATTTCTAGAACTAACAAAAGCCAAATGTGACCATAACTATTACCAATCATCCAGTTTCTCTGCACATGAAGCTGTTTTCATACTATACAATAAAGCAATTATTGTTTAAATCAGATTTTCATTTTGGCTGTAGAACCTGATTCCCGGATAAGTACAACATCAGATATATTACTTCCCCTTGTGGAGCATGAAAACAGGAAAAGCCATTTTGAAAGTTTTTTGTCTTAGAAAATGTCAGCTTGTTTTCTACCAAATAGATGAAGAGGAGCACCAAGAAACTTCCATTCCTGCTGAAGTCAGCTAACTGGTGATGTGCACTGAGTTTTGCAAGACCAGTAGGTTAGCTTGGTGCCATTTCACTTCTCATTTTTTTGTATGTTCTTTTTGTTTGCCATTGCTATTCTTCACATGCTGTGTACTTGCTTTCCAAAGCCAGGTCACTACCGTCAGCTGGATGTCTTTCTGCCTGTCTCACTCAATGTTTCTGCGCTTCCACTGAGTGGCAGGTACTTGCCTACCTCAAAGTTTTTACAGGGTTATGTCCTCCTAATGCTTGTGCAGTTTCCCAATTTCTACACATTAGAATGAAGAGTAAGTAGCAATATTCTCATAAGTGGTCTTGGGAAAAAAATAAAACCACACACAAAACTGGAAAAAAAACCCTCACATGCTGGGAGAAGAATATTAGCTGCTGTCGTAGAGCTCTCCCACCTAACTAGACTTAGTTCTTAAATAAATTTGAGATTTTTTTTTTTTTTTAATTTTAGAGAAAAATGGCTATGGATAGCCACTTAACAGCATCCAAAGCAGCGCAAGACTTTCTACTGGCTATACAACAGATCTGAGATTATCTTTTCTTGCAAACCACAAAAAGCCTTCTCATATAAACAAACTGTCAGCACTACACTGCACCATATGAACTTAAGTCAGCACAATGTCAAAAGAGCCACATTGTCTGAAATACTACCCAAATAAGGTAGGAAGTATTCCACCTGATTAGCAGGTGTAAACAGGTAAAAAGAAGGTTAAGATTTCACAGAGAAAAAACGATCTAATATAATTTCATGTTTTGTCTATATTTTTTGATTCAATTTTCAAATTTCTGAGTACCTGAGAAAGTAAGTAGAACTGGCCAGAACACATTTGAGGAAATTAAAATTATGGAAACTGGAAGATTACATGTAGAATTTTTTCTTTCAATGGAAGTTTTGTGCACAAGTGATACATTGACGATCTCTAAAGCCTAATGATTGTGACCTGGGCTGAGATGCAAGACTTAAACTATGAGCCATGCAGTATGCAAAGCTCTGCTCTGTCCTATCCAATGTTAGGGCATGAATCTCCATCTCTGGTATCAGGCCAGTTGCCAGCCCACCCACGTTCCCTTTTCATTGTTATTTAACAACGCCATTTTTTGTTCATTTTTCTAAACAAATCCCTAAATGGGCATGCCACAAAATGAGATCTCAGAAGACCTGCAGCATCTTTCTCATGAGTGCCCATCTGTCCATGTTGTTGCTCTCACTGTCAATGCCTAGTGCAAAACAGTGTCCCTTAGCACGAGCGTGAGGGTGGGAAAAGGCATCTTTGGGAATAGGTCCCAGTTTGTGCTGGGGCAGCACACAAGCGCCTGTGGTAGCTCTGTTCAGCCCAGGCTGTAGGTAGTATCAATTTGCTTTACCACTATGGCACAAGGTAGAGGGGAGCGAGTACTGAATACATTTTTATAAACTAGGACAATCTCTCTCTCTCTTTTTTTCCTCCCTGTTGATTATCCATCAAATCAAGAGGGCCCTCTCTTCAGTACTGGAAACCAACTCAACAAGTCAGTAGGATGCTTGACAGAGCACTAGGAAAAATACGTGTTATGTTTCCAGTTTGAAACAAAGTTAATTCCCGACACTGGACCGGCTGTAGTCTTCATCCTTTGAGGTAGGGCAAGATTATACTTATAAAAAACCAGAAATAAGAGGAAAAATAATTCCGTAATATATTAAAAACAAGACACAGTTAATTTTTGAGAAATCTAGTAGGTCTATGTGTGTGGCAATAACATTCCTCACTTTATGTCAGTAAAAACCAGAATGAAATGTAATCATGTAATGTCTCATTTTTTCCCTAGAATTGTTGAAAACAGCAACACATACATGATCCCTGAGCATATCTGTTGCATCTAAGAAGCTGACATTTTTGCAAAGGAATATCAACATTTACCTAGTGCTATTTTTTCAATACATACTTTGACATTAAAAATTAATTTTTTTGCACTTTTTATAAAAATGTGAAATGCAGACGTCTTTGTCCTGCATCTGCAGTTTCTCATGACTTTTTTTCTCTTCAAATTACTTCAGCTCAATTTGTTTTATGGAATACATCTGTTTTATTTAGACTCGTTGTTATTTTGCAACCACCCATCTTGTCCCTATGGTTCAGCAATAAAATGACCACTTACTGCTCACTCTGGCAAGAGGGAAAGTTTAGATGGGAGTAGCAAAGAAAGTAGCAAAGAAGTGTCCTGTCAGTGCGCGTGTGGGTGGTGGTAATGACTTTGCCTGAAAGTCACCAGGAAAAGCAATCCACATTAAAAACATCCAACCTGGCTCTTATCTCTGGAGAACTTGGAGCTGTCAAGCCTAAAGACATTTTAATATCTGTTCACAAAGTTACACAAAGCTGGTGTGTGCAAGCTATTTAAACAGCTGGTGACTCTTCATTGTGCATGGTTGGCTTTCAGGAATTCTGGATATCTGCTCTTGAATGCACCTGGAATTATAATCTTCCACTGTTTGACTAAAGGAAATTCAACAGATAAAAGGTTATCAGCTGTTCTGTTGCTGTGCAAAGATTGTCCTCCTGTCCCTAAAATATGCAAAGAGTAACATCATTAAAACAACAATTTGCAAACAAATTACCAAAGCTTTCCTGATGGTGTTTGAGATAGCTCAAGATGGAGCACAAAAGCAGTTAAGCTGGAAAAGGATACCTTAGGCAAACAGGGCTGCAATGAGGCAGTTGAACGAAACAGAAACCACAGTATGCTTGTGGCTTTCCCCTTTGACTAGAAAAGTAGGAAAAATATTAAATACAGCAAATGTTCTCCAGGCACCACACACAGAGCAGAGCTGTATAGGAGTAGGGAGAACACAGGGTATATCGATCCAAAAAGAAAGAGAAACTTCAAAGTTTTCTAGATTCTTTACAGGGATACCTGTAAAAACCTGACTTGCATTAGAGAAGTACAGAGGTTTGTTATTTACGGAGGGAGAAGAGGACCTTTTAGCTTTACAAATGAGAGTTGTGTCTTTCATTTTACTAGTGATGCCTGAGGTTTATCTTGTATCAGTCACAATAAAACTCTGTTATAATGTCATGGGGTAGAGGACAGGAGAGGAAGAAAATGAATAAAAAGAAGCACTTGGCATCTTCTATAGTACCTTCTGCCAAAGTTGCTGACAAACATGCATTAATTTAGTTTCAAAGCAGTCCTGGGAGATGTAGAAAAGCACAGACATATCCCTACTGCATAGCCCAGGAAAAACATCAGGGGGTTAAATGGCAAGATTTCCAGAAGCAGAAAGCAAAGTGAGGCAGTTCCTTCAGCTGTTCACTTACCAGACCTTATATTCAGAAGTGTGGTACATGCAGCAGGCTCTGTGAAAGCCATGAAACACACCATGCAGACTGCGGCCAACTACAAATACCATCTTCCATCTCACAATCTGATATTTTCTCTGTAAAGGCATCCTTCCTTCCAGTGATGTTCTCTCGGACGTTTAATTTAAACTAAATAATTTCATTAGTTTTCCATGCTTACCAGTATCTCTGATTTCAAAATAAATAATAATAAAAAAAAATCCAAATTTGACTATTTAAGGAAAACCCAGAAGATAGTAAATCACATTTCTGCTCTAAACTATGACACTGTATAAACTTTCCTGCTCAGGCCCTCATGCCATATGATGCTTATTAATAAGATGAGATCATAGTGCTTTAAAAGATAGGGACAAAACCAAAGCTGTGATGATCAGAAAAACAATGTTATAAATGTAGGGAGAAGGACAGGGGTGGAAGAAGGCGAATGTATTCACACATGACATTATAGTCACAGGCACTGCTGCTTTCATTAATGACCAGAGGTCTCCAGGTGCTCCGTCCTTCCAGGCGTTACCACACAACACTGCTGCAGCTCAGGTGCCTCCTAAACCAGCCTCCAGAAAAGTACCCTGAATAGAAACTATTTCATAAGCTCAGGCCTTAGCTTTTTGAAGCAAATGAAATCCTCATAAATACACTTGTAAAAATAGATTGGTTTCTTATATGAATTTAAATAGCAGGGATGATACAGCAGAATTATGATTCTTTGACTTTTACACAAAGAAATTTGTGCCAGAATCCACAAAAGACTAATCTGAATTTTTAAATTCCATCACTTCAGAATGGATCTTTTCCACTGCCTGGACTTAGGCAGATTTCTTCAGCTGTATTTATGAAGTTTTGTTGTTTCATGATGTCTGGGGATTTGGCAGTATTGACACTGTCCAGAGAGATCAACTGCTATGTTTTCTTAGTCCAGTTTAACACTCATCAGTACTGCTGTGGTCATCATACCTATGAACTTTTATGACTTTTGAGCAAAGTTATATGTATCCTGAGAATGTACTGCTAGGGAAAAAGCCAAATAGCATACAACTCATGATGTTAAGTGGCTGAGCAAATGGTGCACATGTGTTTTTACTAACTCATATTGAAATGTCATATGCAAAGATGGCCAGAGAGCCTTTTAGCACAAATGGTTTAAATGCATTGCAGAGCATGAAGAATTATGATGCTGTGGTGAACGGCTTATACCTATCATCTTACCAACACATTTTCTATGCCTGTTGAGTATAAAGCCCTCTGCACAGATCACTCTGTGGTTGACACAGTAGAATGATCCCAATGTGTTCACACATAATTGTCCTCTGGAACAAGCGTGAGCACCTGTGAGGCACTCATCCAAATCTATATCAACATGTTGCAACCAAAAGGGAAAAACAGAATTCTATTAGAACAATTTCTGAAATGAAACAACACTTCTTTCACGCTGGAGATGTCTAAATGAAGTGTGTTGGAGCTACCGCATCAGCGCCATGCTGTAATATATACAGTGTTACACTGAAAATAGGGCTGGAATAAACCCTCAGAGATCATCTAGTCCTTGCTTGCACCCCTACACTTTCGTCATTCCAGAAAGAGCCATTCTTAAAAACAGACAGTCACACAAATGCAATGCACACTCTTTGCAGGAAACCTGTTCCAGTGCATCACGACCCTTACCATCAAATACTTGCTTTAATATAGATTACAAGTGTCCCTTGCTACAATTTAAACTCACTACTTCCACAGACATTTCTGAATTTTTTCACCTGCTGTAGGAAAACGATTGCCTTGAAATGCCCCTTTTGATTCTGACATTAATTAATCAAATTAGCTTCCATCACACTTGAGTAAGCAATGCACAGTGAATATTTTATCTGGTGATATTAAATTCCTATTTTCTTCACAGACTGTCTGGAATTTCATGAAAATGATTTGTTATTCAATAAGATCTGAAATTAAGAGGAATGTGGATCACTTGTGAGCAATTCTGGGCATCAGAAGCTTCTACTTGCATTTCACTGCTGGCTGTTACTGCTCCCATACTTACAGATTTATAATTAAGGTACGTCAGGGCATTGCTTCTGACCCCCAAATCTTTCCTGGGCAAACATATCCTTTGTCACTACCCAAACATGTCCATTTAAAATTTATATAATGTGAACGATCACGATGCAGCTTTGGAATTCATTGTTCATCACTGTGCAGGCCTGAGCTTCAGTGTCAAGTGAAACACAGGGAGCTGGACCAGCTCACAGCGGCACATTCTTCGTAGCAGTGAAGCCTCATTGAATTCAGGTTTTCAAGGCAAGCAGAAATAAAAATAAACAAAGCAGGTGACAGAGCAGAGCTGTAGCTCTGAGGGGGTTCCTCAGGACAGCAAACATGCGCACGTCCTGCTAGCTGCTCCCATTCTCAGGAGGAAAAGCTGTGTGTCCATAGCTGTGTAGACAGACCCTGGGGAGGAACAGTAGTGGGAAGAGAAATCAAGAAGGCTGAAAAAAAGCCTGGAATGTTAGAGGAAAAGAGCACAAATCCAAGCTTGCCTTCACCTGAAGTCCCCAGGTAATAGGCACACTGGATAGATGTGCCTCAGGAGTTATCTGTGAAGCAGATCTGGTATTCCTTCTGCCAAATGGTCTGTCTGTACTGCCGCTTGCAATTCACAACACTGAAAATAAGGAACCCTTAGAGAAACACCTAGGGGTATGAGAGCAATATAAAATTGTTTTAACCATGTCTCCGTAGTGAACCTGAACCACTTACCTTCACAAGAAATCCCATCAGCCATGATAGTATATCCAGACAAACAAGAGCATACAACATTTCCTTCCACAATACTGCAGATGTGCTTGCAGGGGCCATTATCTATACAAAGCAAAATTGCCAAATACATTAGCATTCACAACACAGATCAGCTGAAGTTACAAACCTCCAGGTCATCCAAATATAATCCCAGTTTAGGCAATGGGGATGCAGTTTGTAAACAATCTGTCCAGGCAGCCCTAATCACTACTTACAACCCTCCTATTACACAGAAACACACCTGTGCCACTCCTACCTGTATTGTTCACATTATGCTGCACAGCTGCACTGCTCACCTTAAACTAAATAGCAGGTGTGTAATAACCCTGAAATCAGAGTATAGCCTCAAATTACTTCCTCAGCTTTCCCCTGACAATTCCTCAGCCTCATGCCACAGGTAACAAATTAAGGATGTGCTTTGAAATCAGATTGGTGAAGGGATGTGTGGCATTTTATTCCGGCTCTCTAAACATTCCTCACTCGTCTGCATCTGCAGTTTACACCTCCAACATACCTTTACACTTATCCTGCTCTTCTTGTACTGACATGATGAGAAGAGGCTGAGAAGGAGAGGCTGCCGGAGGGATGGTGGCTTCTGCTTCCAGCCTTGTCACCTGTCCTCTGTCAGGATCTGTAAGGCAAGGGAGGCAGAGAAAGATCAGGGACAACATCACCTCCACCAGGCACCCCATGGCAAGGGTCCCGGTCCCATTCATCCCACTCCATCATGGCTCGTAGGAGGAAACATTTTGGTGACCTGGACAAATGTCTGTGCATGGAGGGGAACAGTCAGTTTTGGAAGCTGCCATCTGTTTGGTATGAACAACTGTCCGACGGCACGCACAGAGTGCTGCATGCTAACGGAGACGCTCACAAATGTCCTGGATACAGATCAGGGAGCCTGGCTGAAAATAACTTCTGTAGAGTAAAATATTGCAACACCTAATGAATCAAACAGAAAGTGTTAGTTTTATTTTTTTAAAATGCTGCTATATTGTAAAGACAGTGGCTGTCTTTCATTCGGTGTATGATGAAAAAAAAAGCCAAACGCAAAACAAGTCTTTAAACTTACTCTGTACATCCTATTTCAACATAGATGAAAAGCAGACGCTCACCTTTACAAGCATAGGATACTCTGGAATGACTTCTACACAGCCAAGTGGAAAACATGACAGCTGCTATCCATCATTAAGATTTTCAATAAACAGTAATGTTAAAGATATCAGCATAGTTAAAAAAAAAAAAAAAAGCTCTGTTACATCCATAAAAGCAATCCAGTTTATTGATATCAGCAAAACAGAAGCCTAAATCCATAGGGCTAAATTCTTCCTTAAGAGGGATGTGTCCTGTTCGTATTGATTTGAGTTCAAGTGTCACCTGGAGCAAAGTGTGAGTCACCAAACAGTGACAAAATTAAATGACTAAGTGTGATTGCAATACAGGTTTGGGGTATGGGAAGAGCGATTTTATTTAAAAAAAAAAAAAAAAAAAAAAAAGAAATTGCAGGCATACAATGGGCTATGACACAGAGGCAAATAAAAGTCATCTGCTTGTGGCATATCCTGAATTTCCCCAGAAAGAAAGCAGAAAAGCGAGCAGAAGTTTTCGAAGTTTCATCAATATATGCTTTCTCCTTGCCTCACAGAGCCACTGCAAGAACATCACTTCTTCCAAGACTCAGGAAAAAGTGCGACACGTTTTAAAAAACAAAAGTTGAATACAAAAACATTCGCAATCAAGCAATGAGCAGGAAACGTACTGGGACAGGAACAAATACAAAAGCATTACATCTAATCACAGGAGTAAAACATACCAGCAGTATGAGATTTAAAACTGTCTGGTGTGGGTCTCCATGCACAGACCACATGACAGAGATGTGCACATACACAGAGGAATAATGAAAAATAAAAGGCCACTGTGCCACGTTGCCAGGTAGAGCACAAACAGTTTAGCCAAGCGTACAAAGAGAGGTGCCCTGCCCTGCCATCTCCCTCGCCCAACCTTTAATTTGACCCAGGACTCCTCAATGACAGTAGCAGCCCTTCCTCGCCTCACTCTTCCTACGTGTCTCAGATGCCTCGCTCACAGTCCCCTACCCTCGTCGCAATCCCCTACCTCAGCTGAGCTCTGTAAATCCCTCTACACCTCTTGGCACAGCCACAAGCACTGCAGTCTTGCAGATCTGCCAGGAATACTGACTACACAGGTACAAGATGTATTAACCCAAATCTGCACTTCAACCGAGTTAGTAATGGGAGAAGCAAAGCAAAACAAAACCACATATATGCTCCAGGTGAGCAATCAAGCCAAATTTTGCCGTGCTAAAATAAGAACCATTTTCTTTACCTTTTTTGGATTCAGCTCCTTCCCCAGAATTTTAATATAAACAACAGAGCAGACAGCTGCCGCAGAAACATTGTCAAACACATTATTGATGTAAGCGCTGTAACATCATGTTGAGAAGAATGACAAAATGAATGCTCATTTTTTAGCTTGGGCAGAAAGTATTTGAAATCTAAGGAATTTTGTCATTGGATGGCAACACTTATTTTTCTTGTTGAATAAATACAAGTTAAAGCACTTGTAACTAATATAAGGTTTCAACTTTTCAGGTTATCTGATTTGAAATCTTGCCATTGGAGAACTCCAGACATCAAAACAATTACAACACAATAGACTTTCTTTTCAAGACTTCCACCACACTAGATATATTTAGATTTTGTCTCACTGAAAGATGTTAATGATTTTAGATAAAAATCAAAGTTCAGGAAGCAATGCTGTCTGTCTGAACTGAGTGAAGTTTATCCAAAGGAAAGCTAACTGTGAAATACAAAATTACTCTAAGAAGAAAAGGTATTTCATTAACAGTCTTCACAAATCCTCTTCTGAAAAATGAAAAGAGTCTTGAGTTGAACATATTAAATACCACCCTGATCTCACACCACCGATATACAAAAATGAGGCATAATTAATTTTTCTAAATGGTTGTTTTTCTTTAAGTTATTAACTTGTCCAATTTCCACAGAAAATGTTCATGCAATCAGTATCCATAAAAAACCTAACAGAAACTACAGAGAAACTAAAGAAAAGCTTGGTAGATCAATGCAGGTGGCACAAAGACACCATCATTCATGATGTTTTCTGCCCGTTTTCTCACCTGGAGAGCAGCTGGTTCCATCCTCTTGCAAAGTGAATTCTGGAAAACACGAACACTTGTAGGACCCCACAGTGTTTATACACAAATGCTGACAGAGTTCCCCACCATAGATAAGACATTCATCCAGGTCATCTCCAGGCAGGTTATTTGACAGTTCAGCTTCATTACTGATGGACAAAGCTTCATTGTGATCTTCCATCTCTGAAACTACAACAGAACAACACGTGTGGGTTCTCTAACAGGTGTTTTGGCATTAGGACTGTACAGTATGGAGCTTTTGCTCACACAAACTCCAAATACAGTCAAATCTACCCAAAACAGTTACTCCAAGGACAAGAACAGATGTCCCCATTCTGAAGATAAGACCGTTGTGCTGAAGGTCCACTACCTCCTTCTGTAAGGCTGGAGGGACAGACATTTTACAGGAGCCACTGACAAAAAAGGTGACCCTGGGAGGGCACAAGCTCACCTTTCACACTGAGTACTAACGCCATTGCTATTGTTATTTCAACTAAGGTATCACATTGAAGCCCCATCTGAAATTGGCCCCACTGAAGAACCACACTGAATTTCTAATTCCAGGAGAAAGTTATCCAGTTGGTTTGGAAACTCTTTTCAACACCATTATTAATTTATTGGCTACTTCCGTAGCTAGCATTACAAACGTTCTGGGACCCACTTAACAGTGACATGGCTATCCTACCTACTGCTTTTAAACACTGGCAAAAGCACTCTCTTCTTCATTTCCTGACCAAGTTTGACAAGACTTTCTGCGACACTAAAATTAATTGTTCAGCGAGTTTCTCAGTCAGCTTTTCTTAAACACATATATGCAAACTACCTTGCTCAGTGAGGTCTCAGCTAGGTCGAAATAAACCCTTACATGTTGACGAGAGAAAATACACATTTAGTTCATGAGAAGGGAATGGACAAAAATTGATCCCTAGCATATGCAGGAGGTTACCATGCAACTCATGCGTGACAAGTGGCTACATGCTGGAAGGAGCGTGACCTAGGGCTGAGGGAGGAAGCATAGCTGTCCAAGCTCCAGATTTGTCATGCTCCCTTTGTCATGCCTCTTTGGCTGCAGGGATTTGCCTTAGCTCTTCAGCATCACTATGTTCATATGCTGAAAGAGTAAAAACAAACTTGCAGTGCTCTAGGGCTTCTCCAGAGTGTGCCGTGAGAAAGCTGCTGTGATGTTCAGCAGTACAATAGCAAATCTATTTCCAGGACATTTCATCGGTATCATAATCCACTTTGTCTGGGAAAACTCATAATTTGCTTTCTGCAGAATCTTTCAGGATTGCTTCTGCTAAAAGACAAGACCAGCTTCACCTTTGCTTCTTACCAAGGGCTAGTGGCAGGTCTCTGTACTATGTGACTCGGGGAAGGAGGGGGGGGAAACCAAAAACCCAAACTAATAAAGAAGGTATGTTTTGAGGACCAGAAACACCTACGTATTTTTTTCTTTTTCAAAACTGTTTTAAGAACAAGGGCGTCTATATTTGATCTGAGAGGGAAGGCAACTGTGCTCCTGCAGCACTAATCCTTCCAGCACCTCCCCATACGACTGTGTGAGACAGAGACCTTATCTGCAACATCTTCAAATCATAAACGGACACTTACCCTTCTCAGGTGTCACTGTTGGCAAAGGTTCAGGATGCCTTTTTATTTCTGGATGGATGAAGTGATCTCCCCCTTCACAGCAGGACAGCATCACATGACTGCAGGGGTAGCCCAGATTTATGTTGGACTCACAGGTTTTCCCCTCACTCCTTAATCGCAGGCCCAGATTACAGCAATCGCAGCATTGCTGCAAAAGGAGGAGACTATCAGCAACCAGGACTTAATACAGTCCGCTTCAGGGATGAGTCCGCACACGCACCTGGAACTGATCTGCACTTTATTTAACAGTGGAGCATCTGGGAAAGCACTTAGGGTTTAGACAGTTGCAAACATCAAAGCTTTACTTGTGCTTGTTTTTGCTATCCCTGCACAAAGGGGTCAACTGCAACCTGGCTAAACACAAACTCTCACTGTGACAATGATTTCAGCAACTTCGCATGCAAGGAAGTAGTGGTGCCGCAGATCACCTCTTTCCAGCTCTTGCACACAGCCATTGCTTTGTATATAGTATATTATAAACAAAATAGTACAGATCTATACCTCTTCGCATTAGACCTCAAAAAATAGTTAGTCGTTGAAGCAATGTGAAAGGAGTTGTAAATATCTTGCATGGACGTGAGGGTCAGCAGCAGCATCTGATCTCTGTCAGTATGTCAGTAAAGACTCTTTCCTCTATGCACCACTGCCTTGCAAACCCACTGTGACCTTTAATTACCTGACCCTCCTGGACAGCACCACTCTGAAACAGTGTCTAGAGAAAGACCAGGGTATATTTTATGAGCTATTTGCCTTCCTTTTCTTTCCTGAGTGCATCTAAAGCAGCAGGTTCACTGATAGGTTGATGCAATGGGGCATCCCTGAAATGTAGTGTCTCTCGCAGTCTCCTTTGCTGCAGGTGGCAGGCAAAAACTGTGCTGTGCTTTACTCAGTCACATACAAATCTATTGCACAGTCAGGCCACAAAAATACATCAGATAAATTATATCAAATTCAGAAAGTCCATACTGCGTATGCGTAGTGGATACCTAATCAAGCAGGGAAGCTGAGGAGTCATATGTGAATTGAAGATGCCTGTCTGGGTTTAAATGTAAGTGTCCTGACATCCCTAATATATACACATATATATATATATATATTTTTAGATGCTTTCACAGACAGAATAGTTATAAAATGCAGTCTCTTTCCCTCTGCAACTGCTTTGATAGTCAAGACATCCAGCCCAGCAGCACTCATCGATAGTTTGCAGCTACACTGAAACAGCCTCTCTGAACCAAGAGGAGTGATTTCAGTCTATTCAAATATGCAGTCTAGGAAAAGGCGTCAGACACATAAAATGAAGGTCGTAACTCAAACTGGCACCAGTTAGCTATGTCAACAGAAAGTCCAAGGACGGAACAGAAGAAAACTGAACTAAGCTGCCACTTCCCAGGAGAGAGATCTCTGACCTGAGGAGAGCAAATCAGAGAAGCAGTGCTGTAAGGGTTGGATGCAGCACGGAAATCGAAAGGAATCACGTTTCATGATTAGCAATGGTAGATTGGCATTCACGTTAAACCAGAGTCTGTCTCCACTAGGGAGACAGGGAAACTTGTCCACCAACAGCTCAATCTGCAGAAACTCTTCTGCTGAGTCACTTTTTTCAAGATTCAAACACTGTAGCTTTAGGGTTTCTTGGGCATTTCACATATTGATGTACCCCTTGCATGTTCAGCCCAGTACCTATGACTACAGCTCATGTTTTATGTCCCTGCATTCTAATCTGAAAAGTCCCCAAACATCATAAATAGTAGACGTTATTCACATTTGCAAATATGCACAGCCGTAAAGAGTTGCCTTTACGCACCCAAATACATGTTTGTGAAAACTTTACAGTACAGGTCCTGAAGATGTTGAATTATTTTTGATACTAAAGGGGCTAAATCATCTCTTCAAAAGAAGTATTAAAAAAAAAATAAATATAACTATAATTGATTGTGGTCATGCTAGAAAAGAGAAAAATCCTGTTTTCATCCTCCCCAAATCCAGAATGCCCAAGTTAAAAATTTTCTGAACTGAAAATTCTATTTTCTGTAAATATTTTTAGTTTTGGTACAATTTTTTCAGCTTCAATATGCAAAAGAAGTTAAGGATAATACATGTTTTTACTGAAGTGCTGTAAAATATTGGAATATTTGCCTTGAATAATATGGCTTTTTTCAGTCATAGTTTTGATTCACA
This sequence comes from Calonectris borealis, assembly GCF_964195595.1. NCBI lineage: Eukaryota > Metazoa > Chordata > Aves > Procellariiformes > Procellariidae > Calonectris > Calonectris borealis. The sequence goes on along the minus strand of NC_134321.1, from coordinate 23,572,963 downwards.
ATTTATCCCATGTGCAGGCATCACAGAGAGTATTAAATCAGTCACACACTTTTGGGTTCACATCTTTTCCAGATGAATACAAGTGTCTCATTTTCCAGTGGAAAAACTTGTTCGTCGAAAAGTTCCTTCTAAAATGTAAAAACTTGAATGTCTTGATCTTCTATTAGCTACCTTTTGAACTTCACGAGTATGCTACAACTGATTTAATAACAAATATGACTATTTTTACATTGACATTGAGAAACATGCCTTGCGAACCACTGTTTGATTCACAACTTTCTATGTTCCTCTCAAAAATATCCTTCCTGGAATACAGCATAATTGGATTTACCATGGTGGCACCTCGATCCACTAGCAAAAAGTCCCTAGGCGTGTGCTTTTTGTCTTAGAGTAAATAACAGGTAAAATCAGCCTAAGATTAAGCTGTGTTGAACACAAGCTGAATACCTGGATCTAAAGAACTGGCATGGCTGCATTCATCTTGAAGGAAAAGTAAGGGCCCCACATCTAAAATGCCTGAAGAAGACCTACACATGTGTTGCCTGGAAGTAAAACCCCTAGCTTTTTGCAGAACAGTGTAAAGGTCTTGCAAAGTCTTTGGGCCACGAGCTTATCTTTCCACATTCCAGGTACACGTCTTTGATTTATGACACCCAGACACAGCAGTCACTAACAGCGGAGCAGATCAGGGGAAACACTGCTATACCCCGTCAGCATCTTCTGCGAGGTCACCTCTGAGAGACTGTTTAACTATAATAAAATTAGAAAGCCTTTCTTAAAGTCTCAACAGTCTCAATACTTATGCATTTTTATTATTTTTTTCAAGCAGTAGCTGCAATGACTTAGGAGCTAAAGAGGAGGGCAAAGCTGCTCCTTCAATAATTTTACCATTTCAGATGGTTTCTCTTGAAGGAAAACATTACATTGGAACTGGCACAAGGAGCTATTCCACGAGAGTATTGTGTAACTTGTTTCAGTTCAGACAGGAATGATGAAGGTTTCCCTCTCCACCTCCTCCTTAGGAATGGCATGTGTGATAAGACTTACTCTATGGCTTGTGCTCTGTCTGGTATGCAAAAGACCCACGGTGAAAAACTGAAGAATAATAATTCTGTCACACTTCAGAAATATTAATGTCTTCTCCCAAATGACAAACTCTCTTTTTATTCTAATGGTAGACTCCAGACCCAAGTAAATAATAGTTTTGAAAATGACAAATTGGCATAGCTAATTAAACTTTAAACTCCGCAGTAGACCTCCGTGTATTTTGCTTTTCCAGTGAACAATTATCCACAAGAATCATCAATGTATAAGAACAGACAGAACTAATCAGTTTCCTGCTGAGACAACGGAAGCTGCACTTAAGCTTAGATATAGTGACGTAAATTATTATCAGAGTGAAATGAATTCTGAAATGCACCCTTCTGGTAAAAACAAGACAAGCGAGCAAGCAAGATGCTGAATCTTCAAACTGGTTTAAATTGGTTTGGCTCCACTGATTCTCATAAAGCAAATCTCATTTATACAAGCTGAGGCTGTGGCTTGTGATTTGTGATTTGAACCATTCGTAAATGGCCTGCCTTTATTTATGAACAAAAGCTTCCATCATCATCCAAAATGCTTGTTCCTCCTGTCCATCATTTTGTTTAACTGAGAAATGAGGCTGCAATTCAACACTGTAGCCAAGCAAACTGCTCAGTAATGGGTTTCGCATTATATCTTCGATTAAGTTTGCCCTATCATTTTCTAAATACTTCTACACCATAGACATAAAAATGAAAATGGTCTTTTCAGCTACTTCCAAAGTAAGGAAGCAAAAGTAATACAGCAAGTTAAATCTTAAAAATGGAGATGGAAATAATTCAAAACAACATTACTGTGAAATTTTAAAAGGGGCTGCATCACCAGGCAATTGAAACCTAAACGCAAACAGCATAATTTCCCTGCCACATTCCTGCAACTTTATAATTTAATGTGCTCCATAATAATGTATGAATAAATTACTGCTAAATGCAGGAAATGAGGACACCTCATATTCAGAACAAAACCTATAGAAGCATCAGAGCAACCTACCTTATATGATGATCCTCCACAGGGATCGCTTTCCTCTGGTCCGCACGCATCTCCTTCCTTCGCAGCAATCATGCCAGCCAGGCAGTTGTTCTCCTTTACGGTGGAGACGCAACACTGCTTCTGAGCAATTCTGCAAAGGATCACGGAGGTCAAGTCTTCACTGACATTGAGAAGACATCAGGATGGGGTGCAAAAAACCCCAGACCTATTGGATTCACAATACATCCCACAGATTTCGTCTCTCTCCGACATGTGTGTCAATACTAGTATAATACAGATGGTGCCACTGACCTTTGTAGGATATATTTTTTCCTCATTTCTAATAAAAAGATGTACTGATAAATGCTCAAGAAGTCTTGTGTTTAGGTCACTGTCTCTCAAAGTCTGGTCACCAATATACCTTACAGCTCATCTGTGTTTGTGCAACAGTCCCTCTTCCCCACGTTTTGCTTCTCAGAATTCTTCAGAAGGTTTCAGAAACAGAAAACAGACAGAAACTTCTTCCCTGGAAAGTGGGGAAAGGGAAACGCACCTGTACACACTTCTTCACCAACCAGAGGACTGAAGCTCTGGACAAGACTTAGGAAAGTGTCAGATCACAAAACCCCTATAAACTCTCCTTTATAGCCCTGCAGATTGTAACCCAGAATTTAAGCTTTCCTCTAACTTCGGTTATCAAAGAGAAGGTTAAGTGTGACTTGATCACTGTATATGAAGTACTTTGGGAACATACATTTTCTATATATGGCTCTTCAAATCAAACATTTTAATAAGATTCACTGAAGGTTGAAATGAAACAGATTAAAAATCTAAATGGCAAATTCCTAAATGAAATTTAATAGATGTTCATTGAAATAATAAAATACTCTTTCCCACTATTTTAAAGTCTCTACTGGATTTCCCCCCAGCCCCTTCAAAGAGGTATCTGCTTCTTTCATTCATAATCAAAAGGGCAGACAAAATCACATGGTCCCTTTGGCTGTACGCCACGGCCCTGTCTCTCAATCCATGCAGCATGGAGACTAGCAGCACCCCAGGAGGGGTGTGTGTCTGCTCCCGGGACCGGGGAAGGGCGAGGACCGAGAGCTGCAGGCCACAAAAATTCTCCTGAGGTGGTTACACTGAGTACGTGACCTGTAGATTGGGCATATGTGACACAGATGAAAATGTTAAAGCTCAGATGAAATAGTATATTATGCTATGAGTAAGGGTAAATTTCTGTTCTGGACAGATTGGGTGGCATGAAGGAATTAAGCAAAGTTTTTCTTTTTCCAAGAATAACGTTGATGTCTAACTCTCTTTTGCTGATGCATTGTCACAGGGCACGCTGCCTTATGGGGTACCCTGGTAACGATGAATGGGAGGTTGATGCATTTTAACAGCCAGTGCCTCATAGCAAAGCAATTCTCCTGCAACAGAAATATGTGCAAGCAAACAACTTTTGTCAGTCAGATACCATTATTACTGCAATAAAATACAGTTATCCTAGGAAACAAGACCTTTTCTTTTCTGAGAAGAATATATTTCCAATTCACAGCTTTTATCCTAATGCCTCAATTAAAAAAGAAAAAAAGAAAAAAAAAAAGAAAAGAAAAAAGGAAAGGGATGTCTCTTATTCCAGTAGAAACCACTTGGCCACTATCCCAAAACCAATGGCCTGTTGTGTCAGCTTTACGTTCATATTTTTATGCTGGATAGCATAAGAGAGGTGTAAGCAGGAAGCAGTGGTTTGAGTTTGATTACAGGAAGGGGATTACCACCTCCATGTGCTTTGTTTTCAAGGAAGTTAGTTTTCTAATCCAGTGTTAATTGCCAACTGGAGAAATACAATTTTTTGAGCAGTGAATGGTTATTACCCAAATACATTCAAGTACCAGTAATTTAACTATTATTGCTTACATAAGACATCCAAACTTTCATTAAGAAATGTAAAAAACAACTAACTGAAAGTTATTATCATTTGTAGAAATGGCAAAATGCTACTAGAAGTGTCTACCCTGTTAAAATACTGAAATCTCTATAGATTCATGTTCTTCTGAAATGTGACATTTAGCCATGAGAAATTCCTTTCATGTATGAAATACATAGCAGAAACAGTCTTGTCGGGAGCACTGGAGTACCACTGGCCATTTTCTATTTTACTATTTCTTTAACTATCAGCACAGCTCAGTTTCAGCTACTCTATTACCAGAGAATGAATTGAGAACAGGGTTAACCACATTCCCTTGTTTCTTCTTCACAAACCTACTCTTTGCAGACCAGATAAATGAGTTATTCGTTCAAAGAAGAATCAGAACGTTTCTGCTTTAGGGAAAGAGTTAATGAGTTAAGATCAGTGAAATGACATCAATGTATGAAAGTGATGTGAGTCTCTAATTGGGACACAAGAGTGTCAGCAAAAAGCAGGATTCATACTTGTACAGCTGATGTAAATGCCACCCAGATAAACTGCTCTGTTATGATAAAACACATCAATTATGAGATAAAAACTACTATACTGGGTCAGATGAGATTTCATCTAGCCTAACATCCTATTTCCGATACAGCCAGTGGTACAAGCTCTAGGAGTATTTTTACATCTGGCTATCAACTGACTATCTAAGGATTTCCTGGAACGTACTTTATTTTAAGTTCATTCATCTAGCTACTACACAGGATCTGTTTTAGGTAGCCCCAGTTCCCATCCTGCAGTTGGTGGTGTTGGTCACTACACAGAGATAGGCCAAGCTGGTACCTGAATGTCCAGAGACACCAAGATACATCAACAAGTATCTTTAACATTTGAGTTTTTGCCAGTTGAAAACCCCAAAATGGCATTTGGAAACAACAGACACCTCAATCTGCAACCTCTATATAAACAATCTACAGCCTCAGCAGACACAGGGGAGGCTTGACTCATTTGCCTCAGCTGAAAAAACCGATCCTTCAGTGCAGTGACGGTCACTTGTAAAACCCAGGTATTTATAGAAAACTATCCGGCAGAACCGTAACTAATTTTTACAATTAATATCTATCTTCTGCTTTTTAAAATCCTTAGATACTGCGTTGAGTTAGTGGCAGGCTCTCGGAGCCTGCATTACTTGCAGGCATTCTGGCACACGAAAGGGTGCACTTGAGGTTTGGATACGTGCGCGGTGACCAGCCCTGCTCGCTGGCACATCTCCCAGAGGGAGCAGTAGGTTTTGTCTATGCTTTCAAGGTTCTAAGGCCACAGATTTGAATACTTTTTTACATGAAATGTTTTCTTTACACAGAATATTTACAGGTGGTTTTAAATCTTTAAAACAGGGACACAACTGGCATTTTGAAAGTAAAACAGCTGAACTCCTGATCTCTTATTCTTTCAAATCCCAATAGATTCACAGGGACTGAAACATTTAGGATCTGGCTTTTTCATCTAAATCCAGCCTCAGATGTGCAGGTGCAACTCATTAATGTATTGGATTTGCACCTACTTAGGACAAGGCTGGAATTTTTTAATCTGTCTTTACTTCATAGACAGTTAGTATGTGTCGGTTATGTCATGCCAGATCCCAGTGGGGGGGATTTTAATCTCCCAGTAACTTCAGAAAGGTGCAGTGATACTAACTTTGATAAAACCAATTTTGCCAAACTTTTTAAATGCTGAAAATGTTGGGATCACTCTTAGAGAAATCCATCTGGCACGTTGCACCGTGTGAGTCTCAGATAACTTTGCCTTCATCCCTCCCCAAGGCCTGTTTCAGACGAGGGGGAAGGAGAGAGAGATGGGATGAATTGCAGCTAGCGTAATACGTTGTCCATGTTATTCTGCACCCATTCTTCTTTTCTTGCTGTGCAGTTTGAATCTGGCACCCTCACTCAGACCAGATGCTACTGATACCAGCAGAATTATCAAGGCGTATGGTCCCCCCTCCAGCTGAACACAGACATCGGAACCAGCAGCCGTTCCAAAACACATCATTTAATGATATGGATAATCATTGCATTTAGCACTTGCCAAATGGAAGACAAACTCTGCCCTTCTATTTATCTGCAACTCCACAGATGCGCATAAAACTGGGAAACAAAAATTTGTGCTCTGCTCACATGAGAGAGGAAAAGAAACCTTAAAAGGCTTTTGTTTAGATTAGATTTTGGGGAAAGGGAGGGAGAAAGCCTTCTTTCTAATTTGCCATGACATATTGCCAGTCTACCAATAATTTATACAATGAATGAAACAGTTCCCAGTCTCCTGGACATCCCACGAATTGTACAATCATTTGATTTCTTCTAAAGGGCTGCTCTCTGTGTTAATCTAAAATGCTTGGTTTTGCCTTACGTACCTGCAAATATCACCATCCATTCCACTTACAGGGATTTCTGTGCACTCCCCGTTGTCTATAGCCCACTGTTGTCCAGCTCCACAGCAGCTCTCAATCAATTCCTTTGTGGAACCTGTATAAAACATACACCCAGAATTTTTTGTATGGAATGGATTGGTTTTAGCTCTGCTTTCGTAATTGAGATCTTTAAAATAACAATAGTTGAGCTTTTTCTTCTTCTTTCCCCCCCCCCCCCCCATCCACATTTGGTTATACGCAAAAAAAGAAAGAGGCAACTGATACCTGCAGTATCTTGACATAATTGATCACCTGGTAATGTCTTTCAGGGAAGAACAGCAGAAGCAAATTGTAGTTTTAAATACAATAAAAGACGTAAGTGGTTTGAAGACAACTCCACTTTTGACATCTCTGAACAAAAAAAAACCCTGAAAAATCATGCTTGGCCACTTAAGGCAAGTTGATTTAATAAGTCATTATGCTGTTGTAACAGGGTCTTCACTACCACTGGCTGGGCTAGCATGAAGGTCTCCAAGTAAAGTTCAGACCAAATGAAATACAGCACACAGAGCGTAGACAAGCTTGGCATATGGCACACACAAGCCTCAGTAGTTCCCTTATACCAAATTGTAAATATGAAGTTTCACTGATGAGTAACAACAAACTGAAACACATTCCTTGTCATGGTCCCTTAAAGTTCTTAGTATCTAACAAGGATGCTTTGAGTAGGTTTGACATATGTAGCATTAAGAAATCGTTTCCATAAGATAAATTAAGAAATTTTACTTCTCAGAATTACTTAGAGTACATATACCTAGGCTGCCCTATGGCTGAATTTGAGGGTTCAGCTGGTTTAAAACCATAATGAAAAGGGTTTGAGAGACATAACTCTGACTCTGCTAATGAAGTCATGTAAAACACTGGCACTAAGATGTAGTAAAAGAGATGCACATGTAGAATGCTGCACTAGGTTTTACATTTTTCCTTGTGGATTTCCACTGAAGATGTACATTTTCAGGTTACAGTGAAATACAACTTAAACTAGTGGATTTGCAATATACTACATACCTACTGTATGGAACAGACTCAGGTCACATCAGACTGGGCAGAAACAGTATTTTTTGGAGTCTGTACAGAAGTTTGCTTCATGATGGGACATTTGCCATCCTTCTGGGGTGCAAACACCAAAGAAACACTAACATAAGCCAACTTAAACTGATGCTGGAGTGCAAGGAGCCTGCTCCGTGGCAGCAGCTGGCAAGCGCTGTGCTGTGTCATTAGGAAGATTTCTCCTGCGACTGCTCACGCAGCGGATGGGCTCCATCGCACAAAGCACGCGGTCTCCCCCTTACCAGCTCACGGGTCCACAGCAGGAGCTGTCTGCTTTGGGAGCAGTTACACAGATATCAGGTAAGAAAATTATTAAGAGATGCCTTTTAGAGAGACATGAGGTGCATTAGAAGTGCTTGGGGGCTGTGATTTCACAGCATTGATATACATGCCAAGACACATAATAAAGATGGTCTATCAGACCACAGGGCTCTGCTTTCTCCACAAAGAATCAATGGCCCTGTGCTGATGAGTTGGAGCAGCTCCACTGGCTCATCAGCAGTGCTCCAGTTCCTTTTAAAGCCATTTATATGGATATAGGGAACATTTTGTGCATTTTATTCATCCTTCCAGGCCAGTCTCTGGCATGGTTTGGTTAAGAGAAAACAAGACAAAACCACCTCAAAGTTGAGTTGTAGGAGATGTGTGGGTGCAACGGACCTTGGGTAGCTCCACATCTGAGCACTCCCTGACCCGCACCCAGCAACCCACACTGCAGAACAATGTATTTTCAAGATCCTCCAGCCGGTTTTTAGATAAATCCCTCCTGAATCAGTTCTGCTTACTGTGGGAGTGGGGAACCTCTTTCTCTACAAGGGTTTTAGGAAAAATGCCACTGCTGCAGAATGGCACTGCTGAAGGTGCAGTGCTCTCCTGTCGAGGCTCGCAACAAAACTAAACATTTGGAAGCCAGCCTCTGCTAGACTGGCCTTGCACCATTTTGATCTGTCAGGGAATTGCATTCCGGTTGATAGGAGGGGCTCTGCAGTCACCCCGACTGAACTGAGAACCCTCTCCTCCTGCACGTTGACAGCAGTGTTAGATGGCAGCTTCTCCAATAGGCCAGATTCGATGAAAAAGTTAACAGAATCCTTTCTTTTGTCTGGTATCAAGCCAAATAATTTTTCTTTGTAAAATTGTAACACTTAACTGTAAGTGAGACATTTTTAGTAATGGCTACAATTCAAAACATCTGGGTATCCATGCTGCACAATTCAGAAGAAACAGAGATAGCCTATGTTACCAGCACATTTCTGCTGTCATTAGGTATCAAGGGTGAGAAGCTTAAGTGAAGTGTAGTGCTATCTTCAATGTTAAAAAATACTGGCACTTACACAAATAATACAAACCTCCTCAGTAGAAGACTATTCCTTTGTACTTGTTACAGTTAATTTAGGAGATACTATTATATTTCAGAAACTGGAAAGTTCTCATCACCAGCATGGCTTGCTGTATAAATAGCAACTAGAAAAATTAAATACACACAAAATACAGTGCTTGTGATCATGAAATGTCGGCTCATGAGAAAACAACTTTAAGAAACTGTATCTAACAGGAGGGAAAAAGAGGAGGAGAAAGAAAGAACACGTCCCATGACTGACCAAGATCTCACGGGAGAAAAATTACCAAATTCCGCCTCCTCCTGTGTTCTTTGACCCCCGACAGGGTTCATTTCACACTCTACAGCAGTGCCTTAACAGACCCGAGTGTGATTTGGCTGAGCAGTGTTGGCCACTCCAGTAGCCAGATGAAACACAGTTTGGGGGATAGTCTTGCAATACGATCGGGCCATGGTACCGAGGATAGGTAGGATTGCCCCCATCCTGCGGGAGAGCGCGGGGCCAGGCCTGAGCCGCTCGCGGGGGTGAGGGGGGCTCTGCGGGGGCTGCTGCCTCGCGCGCTGCTCCCGGCTGCGCAGCGGTACTGCGGGGACTTCACTTCCAAGACGGAGCCCACCCCTGGGGGCGGATGGGAACGTTAAGCATTTCCAAACCATGCTTCTTGGTAAATATATTTCAATATATTACGTTTTTCACTGGAAAGGGAAAATGGTCTGTGGAAAAACACCTTCTTCATCGCTAACTTGGATGGATGGTGAGGGGAGGAGATTACAGCAAGTGACAAGACCCGGCTCCTCACACCTGCAGCCACGTGTCCCAAACCAGCAGCAACCTTGTGGCCTGGAGCACCAAACCCCGCACCACCTTCAGCTGACCACTGTTCTGCCCCAGACCTTCCGCATTTATTGATTTTTTCATCAATCAAGAGTAACTCCAAAAAAGTAGTAACAGCTTTGACAGTTGACACTGAGAGGGAGACTTGGGCTTCCAGGCCAAAACCCATCTTTTTTGTGCCCACAGACTCCAGCTGTGCGACTCCGTTAGGCTACAAAGAGAAGGAGAGAGGCGTTATGGCACAGTAAGGACTGCAGACGAGACCGTGGCACAGAGCGCTTCACCTCTACCCTAGGTCCTTATTTATACGTTGAAAGAAAAAGGAGCGAGGGGGTGCACTTCACACATCTGTAAATTTTGCTTTGTTTTCTTTAAGGCTTTGGGGAGAGACAACCCAAAACAGACTTGAGGCCATTGCACCCTCACCCTGTGCAGCCCAGCTGCAGAAGGGTTTTGATGACTGAAGCCATTTCTATCCTCCCACATTGCCACATTCATGCTCACACACAAGGGCACGTAGCACCATAACAAAATGCAACTGGACTTCAGCCTATGCAACGCTTTCATTTTATGCAGCATATTAACAATGTTAAAAATATACTTCAGTTTTGAAAGCTGTATTGCGTGTTAGAGTTGCTGTATGGCATGAGAGGGATGATATATGCAGTTAAACTAGGCAGGAAATACACCTGGTACCAGATAATTATGAAGCATTGCTATAAAACAGTTTTTCAATATAGTTTTAATTCAGTCCCTTGGTGGAAACTCCATTCATTTTACCAAGTGCTGAAACACATTTGTTGCTAGGTTTAAAACACAAGATTACAGCAGAATTTACTAATCTCTATTGCAGTAATCCACATGATTTATAATTCAAATAAAAATTAATTACTTATTCCTCACTAAAGATTCAGTACAGTCATTGCTGTACTGAAGTGCCATACTATTAAGCAGTCATATTTACAAAATATATTGCCTTTTGTTATGATCTTATGAATAATTAAATCTAGAATGCAGTTCTAATAAAATGAACAAACTATTGCATTTTATCTCAATCAGGAATTAGAAAAACTGAATAATTCATAATAGAACTCACAGTCATTAGCATGGATTTATGATATTTTGATTATACATTAGCAAGAACAAATATATACAACTAGGCACAAGACTGAAGATCACATAGCTTCTACGTTGGATGGAGACTTTAAGCTATAAGTATAACAGACTTTGAAATACCTAAACATTCAAACAGAGCTTTGTTTATTTGGGGCTTTCATGGTATTAGCAGATTTAGAAGTAGATTTGCATCTGCTCACGGAAAACAAAGTCATTTTATTTGAGAACACCATAATCCTGAATATTTGTTATACTGTGTGCATCTTTGATACTTCATAGAGTCATTAACAGGACACCTGTTAACACATAATTTGCTATTTATGAATTCCTTCACTAGGAAAAAAAAAAGTAACGTATTTCAGGCTGTACTATAAAACAGCATCATGTCTCCTCACTTGTTTTCAATTTAGTAATTTATCTCCTACAATTATCACTCTACATCACTCTGAAGAGTACATTTTGGCCTAATCTCAAAAGTTTGTGTATTGTCTTTTAGAGACATTTAGAATTTAATTCAAATATTTAGAGAAACATTTTTCCCCTCAGAAAATTTTAACTCATCCTTGACCGTGCCTTAAAACGTCATGTTGTCTCAGTGCCTGGTCCAAACCTGACTAGCGGTGGGATGGCCTCCCACTGACCCAGGATCACATCTAGGTTTTCCATAGCCACACAACATCCATGCAGCTTTTACATGCTGCTAACCAGGAATTTCATCTTTCAGCTAGAAAAATCTGGTGGGGGCGGGGGTGTGTGTATTTTAAAAAGTTTAGCTGAAGCTCAAACATTACACTGAGGAAAACACACAGTTAAAGGCTACTAAGTTATTTCCCCCCACTCACACAGTGAACGATAAGTTTGTTAGAATAGCAAAGGAGACAAAAGGGATTTTCAAAAACCCTCCTCCCCTTTTTTCCCCCAGTGTTCACAAATTATGTTTCGAGAGTGATAAAACATCAGCCAGCTCTATGACTGCTCAAGAAGAGATAGAATATTTCAATTTCTTGCCAGAGCTTTTTTGACACTAACGTTTCACTGATTTCAGCTTCACCTGAATTTCCACTCAGAACATTTAAGCAGTTTAACACCTCTGATTTCATTGCTTACTTCCATTTTCATTTTAGTTTTGCAGCTCTGCAGAACATTTGCATAGATTGACTAACTCCTATTGTGCAAATATCCATTCTTTGAGCAAATGCATTGACTCACTGACTGAGCTATTAGGTATGTTTTATCCACCGTTCTCCTGTCCTAAATGTTTCTTTTGTCTAAGCAGAACAAACAGACAGACAAACCTTAAGACTTCAGCACTTCCTCACGATGCGAGCAGCAAGCGCTGACTCGTCACACTAACCAATCCATCCAAGCCTTCCACCCACGAGTGGCAAGTGATGGGTTAAATCTTGGCCATTACCTTTCACAGTACCAAGATTTCATTCAGTTAAAATAAACAATTATTTTCCTTTCTACTAAAATTATTATAGGAGCCATGACGCATCAAAGAGTCTTAGACAGTAATTTTTATCTACAGAGAGAGCCATATAGGCAGACACAGCGCAGGGGCTTGGATATAACCATTTGATCCAAGATATTGGTGAAGTTCAAAACTGGTATTATTCCCAAATAAAATTACCTATTAGCCAAGGAAAGTCAGGGCACCGTGTTCCAGATGAAGCATGAATCACCTAGAAGATTGGCATTTCAGGGGCAGCGTGATGTTGTCAGTCCCAGGCAGCTACATCTCTTCACTGTTGGCTTTAATTTAAGCTGTTAATTGCTGGACTGGCACTCATATGCGGAAGAGGCAATGTTCATACCTCCATAACAGATCTGAGCTCTTGTTATGCTATTCAGTTTCTATACCTGAGGAAAATAATTTATCTTCCCCAAAACTGTAGTACTTCCTCTTTGGGGTGGGGGGGGAACTAAAAACCAACAAACAACACAGGATCTTGCAAGGAAATGAGTTTGTGCACTAAGATTAATTTTGATGTGAACCTTCTAGAAATGAGGCACTCCATTAAGACGCATCTTCATTTTGAGGATCTCATTGCTCATCCACACGGGAAGCTGACAGCCGTGACTCTCAAGCTATAACATAATCTTGAAAAAAGCAACTGCACAAACTGCCCAAGTCCTGAGCCAGCATAAATCAGCCACCCCACAGAGCTGGGTGGAGCAGCCCTGCAGCCCAGCATCACCTGCATGAAGGCAGCAGCAGCCTGCAACACATCAGGTTAGCGAACCCGCCTCTGAGAGCAGGTAATGAGTCTCCCCAGCAACACCCGTGGCAGATTAGGACTTCCCAAGTAGCAAAGCATGAAGGCTGACTCCTGAGGTACTGGAGGACACTAGCACCTTTTCACATCTTAGAAGAATGCTGTTATTTGGTGTAAAAGCTGATCCGATGGGATAGGTTGCCCTCACCTGCTGCAATCATCCTCACCCACCAGAAATGAGTGGAGAAAGAACAGCAATGGTACTAAAGCAGAACAGGAGTGGTTTCTCTGAGCACACATGGTGAAGGAAGGGATCAAAGCAAAATGCTGCTTTTCCTGTCTAGTCAGTGCTCGTGACTTGTTTCCCACTCCCTTATAAAAAAACCAAAAAACATCTTGAAAATATGTTTATAGTTTTATATGTCTATCTTTCCGTTTAAAGGAAGGGGTATCTAGACCTGCAGTGCACCCAGCACATACATTTCACAAGAATTGTTTGCTTACACTGGAAAAAAAGGTATTGTATTTCCTTATCAAATACCTGCCCAAGAACATAAAACCATATATTACGGCAAATAATGAAGAAGAACTTCACAGAACAACGATTAACTTGATGGAGTTCTTCAAATACTGAAAAATACCTGTTTGCAGTGGGTCTTTTTTCTGCTCCAATCTCTTCATCATTTAAAGCTTTAATAAATAAAAGAAAGAGGACTGTAGCTTTACCCCTTAACAGGTTGTCATTCCTTATCTTATCAACAGTCTGAGAGGCTTTATTAAATTCCCTTATTGAATTTCACCATTTGGTTGTGCAGTGTAACATGTTCTTAACTTGATTTATCTCAGATGGCTAGGAAGACATTTTAATGAGTAAAGGTAAAGAGGAGAAGAACATTTATCTTGGCAAAGATAGGGGAGGGGAGAGTGACAACACAGCCCCAAAGCCAGCTGCTTTCACTTGAAACTGAACTATCACTTACGTCATTAGGACTGGTTAAGCTTTCTTCAGGACCTGTTCCCAGATAAATTAGCGTATGGTTTATTCTGTGCAGGTTACTGCAGGCTCCTCAAAGTGCCTCAGTGTTCAGGAGCATGTTTGACTCTAAATCTTACTGAAATGAGAGTAGTGCTCGAGTGTTTCCATGATCAAATCCTCAGTTAGCTCACTGCTGGGGAAGGGGCTTTAACCCACATGCACTCATTAGACTTTTAGGCTCCTCTCATTGGAAATAACAAAAAAGCAGATTGCAGGAGAAATATAGGAGCTGAGAGTTCAACACACATCTCATGGCTTCAATCCAGTACCTAATCCTTCTCTCCTCTTTTCCATCGCCCTCTTCCATTCCTACTGGACTCAATTTGCCATGCCATCACCACCGTAATGTAAGTGAGGTCCATCACACTTGCAGCAATCTGCCTTCATTTTAAACTTCATACAGCAAAGCGTTCTTCTACGCTCTCCTACTTCCTCTGAAGTCACCTGCGTCTCTTTAGAAATCCATCCCACCATTCATCCAGGACAAGTTCCTGTTATATTGCCTTCACTCCTTGGGAGGCATCTGCTTTCCATTTCAACCTGAAAACGCTCTGTTTCCTACATTATTCTTTTTTCATAAATTCCTTATGCTGGCTTGCTTGGCAAAATATAAAGAGTTGTGTCTGCCCAAAGGCACAATGAAAAACTGGATAAAACAAACTGAATGTTCTCATTTTACTATGCACTGTACAATAGAGACATACATCAACATAGCCTCAGCCAGGATTGTTTGGCAGATTTTGTTCAAAGTGTGAATGAATAGCAACCTTATATTCCCTCTGGCTTTAGTTCTGGATAATCCTTGTAAGTCAAAACTTGTATTACCTGTGCCAGAGGTCAGATAATTTAGACTATGTTTGGTCTTTAACGTTTCCATGACAGCACCCTTTATTAGCTCCAGGTTGAAGGGGGGGAGGGGGGGACCAACTAAATAAATTCTTTAACCTTTTTCACCAACTAAAAGTCTAAGCAATTTCTCTTCCTGCCTTTTAAAAATTTGCTTCATTTGGATCTATCCTGTCACTGAGTTTAAAGTGCGACAGTTCATACACAATCATCCTTCTATTGGTTACAATAATAACTCAGAGCAGGCATAATGTTTCTTGCCCTTCAGCATAGTCTTGGCTGTATTTTCCTCCTCAACTTGCCTTCCCCAAATATGGCACAGAGTATATTTATGCTGTCTATTAACTTTCAAAAGAGCTGAGGCTTTGGAAAGCCTGGTTCCGATTACCCTTGTAATTCCTGCCTAAAGAATTTTATCTTGGGGGAGAGCATGCTCTTTGCATGCTCCTTTTTGTGGCTAGGTAGACTCCTTTCTTCAAAGCCGGCATTTCCACCAGCCCTGTTTAAAGTTAAAATTAAGAGGCATAGTGTTTATCAGGGGATGTGGTCAGGGACTGTCTGTCAGAGCACTTGGGAAATTTAGGCAGGATCACTGATTCTGCTGCAACTCAAGCGTTTAGTAACACAAGCACTTTCAGTATGTTCTTAGCCAGTTACAAATTGAGCTGAGGTTGTAATGGTAATTAAATTACAGAATTAATATTTATTTTTTAAAAAAAAAGCAAATAAACATAAAGACGCAAATGGGTATGTGTGTAAGACCTTAATTTAGCTTATGTGCTCTCCCTACCTATGTGTGTTATCTACAGAAAAAAATTCATTAGTTTCACCATGGAACTACTCAAACCCACACTGCAATACTAGGGACAGCCATCCATCAAGACATGTTGCTGCTTTAAATTTTAAGAGTGTAGCAGTGAAAAAGGTCTTTGTTTTGGACTGGGAACGTTGATCAAGAACAAGCCAAGCT